>NC_081418.1:66422010-66722010 GCF_949786415.1 Peromyscus eremicus | reverse complement strand
GTTAACAATGGCTGGCTTGGAAAGTCCCTGTAGGGTTTGTAAGAAATTAATGTTAGCCCCCTCTCAACAGAAAGCTGGGGCTTTGCAAAACACACCATATGCTTGTCACTTTGCCAATGAATCAAGATGTTTTTGCAGCCTTCTGAGTCTAAATAATTAATGGTAATGTCTAAAGATTACCCCAAGGTTCAGGGAGTGGGGATGGGGCCTCGGCGGTGTCCAACATGACTCAACCTCAACTCAACCCAATATTTCATGTGATAAATGGCCAGGCTTCATGACCACCCCCCTCCACCCAAAGCATCACGATTGTTCATTCCCTCTTCTTCCCCCGTTCCTCTTGTTTCTTATGTAATTAGTTCTCTGGCTTGCTTCAGTCAAGTGGTGTTACCTTTTACCCGTCTCAGATACAGCACTCACTCCAACTTTCTCCAGCTTCCTTGATGGATGTCTTTCTCACAGAGAGGCTTTAGTGTTAGCCATGTTGCTTTCAAGGGACTGGCTTCCTTTCAATACACTCTAGCCAAACAATTCATCTAAATCAACGAATCAGTCTAAGTCAATCAATAGCCTAATTTTGGAGATTATGGGCAACATGGGTTTTTCTAAATATTTTAAAAGAACAGATACTAAGTTCTCACTCTGTAACTTAGATGTACCCAGGATCATTTTAAATAGACCTTAGCCGTATGAACTCAGGCAGAAGAATCCTTTCATTCTTACCATCATTTGGGGAAATTCGTTTCTGGAGCTCACTGTTTATTGTTGATTCATTTCTTCCCTCTCAGAAATGTCTGAAGGAAGTGCCATTCAGTCCTCAGCAGAATGGTTCGCTTTTTCTTTTCCTTTTTTCTTCTTTCTTTTTGTTTGTTTGTTTGATTGGTTGGTCTCACACTACAGCCTAGGATTGCCTGGAACTTACTTTGTAGCCCAGGTTCCCTTGGACTTCGAGGCCACCTTCCTGCCTCCACATCCTGGATTCTGGTATTGCAGCTGCTCCCCACCACGTCTGTCTTACTTTTAATTGCTTGTTTATCTTCAACTTAACGAAACAATCAACTTTTAATTTAAGTGGGGTGATGCATGCCCACAGCTCCAGCTAGCTGGGGGGAGGGGGGGAGGCAGGAAGATCTCTCGAGCCCAGGAGTTCTTGGCCAATCTGGGCAACACAATGAGATCCCCGTTTCAAGATAAAACAAAAAATGGACTTCACATACAAATCTTTTCCCTTATGTAAGACTCTCCTCAGAGTTCCAGTCATCTTTCTCCATTGTGACACCTTAACTGATGATAGAGCTCTTTGGTTTATGTAGGGGATACTGGGGGTGGAGGGGGGTGTCACAAGTATTTCCTATATACCAAGACTTTATAGGGTGGAGTACCTTATTTCATTATTTCACTAGATTCCCCCAAGAAGTGTTTCTTTCTAGGTAAAGCTGAAATTGGGTGTGACAACATTTTGAATGTTTGCTCTCATCCTTAGACAGCAGAAGAGTTACCGTCATCATCAGAACTGGAGGCTACATGTCCTGTTGCTAGAGCTGGCAAAAGACACAAAGTGGCAACCCAGATGCAAGGGAAAGAGGGTAAATGGCTCACCTTGTTTACTGAACAAATAAGTAACATTTCAAAAAGAAAGAAGTTATTAGTTTAAGCCTAATATATACCAAGTGCAGTACAAATGCCTTGCCAAACTGCAAAAATATCTTTTGGGAGTGCCTGGGTGTGTGCATGCATACATGTGTGTGCATGTGTAAGTGTGTGTGTGTGTGTGTGTGTGTGTGTGTGTGTGCACATGCACGAGTGTGCATGTGCTTGAGTGTATGCAGATGTGCACATGCCCGTGGAGGCCAGGGCTTGATGTCAGCTGACTCCAAATATGGTTCTCCACTCTCTCTTCTGAGACAAAGTCCCTCAGCAAACCCAAAGTTCCCCAACTGAGAAGACTGGCTGGCCAGCAAGACCCAGGGATCTGCTTGTCTCCACCAGCCCACCTTCACTCCCAATCCCAGTGCTAGGATTCAAGACTCAAGTTACCATGTCACACTTTTACATAGTGCTTAGGGACCTAAACTCAGGTCCTTCTGCACATACAAAAGGTGCTTTACCAACTGAACCCTCTCCCAGTGCCAAATAGACCTTTTAAAGATAACCAGCCTGGTCTACAGAGCGAGATCCAGGAAAGGCACAAAGCTATACAGAGAAACCCTGTCTCGAAAAACAAAAACAAAACAAAATAAAACAAAAAAGATAACCAGGTATCATACTGTGATTAATACAAGTATATTTTATGTTAGCCCAAGTGGAACACCAGCTGTTTTAAAGTCATCTGCCCTACCTTAGGTTGCTCACCACTTGGAATTTTCTCACCATTATTCCTCTTGACTTTCATAATTCCTTTGCTTAGATTCCTCCAAAAGGAAAGAACTCATGGCTCATATATGAGTTCTTGCTTGGCGTGATCCTATAAAGTAAGAGTGGTGGTGATGTGGGTGGTGGTGGTGTGGTAGAATGGGAAGATAGGAAGTCAACGAGGACCTGAGCAGGAGGGAAGACTTACATGGAACACTGAGAAAAGCACCTGGTGACCTAGTCCTCCCTCTGACGTCATCTGAGTCGTCACAGGCAGGGTATGCCCCCCAACCAACTGTCCACCTAACAACAGAGGAGGAAGTCCTTCTTCAGCCTTACTCTCCAATGATCAAAAGCATGCCCTGCTAGCACTGTGTAGACTGCACTTCCAGGAAGCACAGGTGCACATATAAACAGGATCCCAGGATGCTCTGGGGCACGGGGAAAGGCATGTCATGGCTAAGCTTGACAAGAAGTGAAGCCGACACAGGGGGACGATCTAAAGGGTGCAAAAAGGCTGTCTGAGATGTGTTGATACTAGAGGTTGACATGCAATAAAAACTATGGACCCTTAGACATGTCAGGGCCAAAACGTGGATCACTGAAACCTAAAAACATCAAAGTGAGAAACACACTTCACCTGAGATCCCAAATTTAGAGCTAAATACAACTTTAGCCATGTAGACCATTCAATTTCTTCCTTTCTCATTTCTATTCAAGGCACATGGTTATTATTATGCATTATTACTGTAGAACTAGTAAACAGGAGGAAAGTAAAGACTACAATAAAAAACTGTGATGTAATATATTCTCTCTCTTTTTTTTTTTCTAAAATGAAAGCATTTATATCATCCAGGTAAATTTCTGGAAGCCAACATTTCAAGATTCATTTTCATTTTGAACCTATATTCTTAGCAACACTTTCTTTCCATTTTCATAGTTTTGAGTCATAGTTAGAAAAACAATCTTTAAGTATTATGAAAAGTTAGAAAAATGCTATGAATTCTCCTCACATCCTCTTATGAAGTTGGATGATTGGGAGAGAAATCTACAATAGTTAATGGTAATCTTCTGGCTGTCAACTATCTGGTATTTTCTGTACTTGATGCAAAAATTAGAAACTAACTTTCCCCACCTGCAGGGAGTCTATAATCTAATCACAGATACACATACAAAATTCTTATGAGGTCATTAGATGAGTGTTTCAACTGAGGTACCAAGGAGAATTCAGGGTTTGGAATAGTCATAGGAATGATAGTTTTCTGAGCTTTGTAATGAAATGCATTTCTAATGAAGCTTTGTTTAAAAAAAAAAAAATAAGAGAAAAGAAAGAAAGAAAATTCAACTCTGTTGAAAGCAACCAAGCATCATATGCACGTATAAACTAAAAACAAAGGAAGCCTAACCATAATTCTCCTTATTCAACTAAATTATATCATTGCTAATAGCATAAAATCATTGATGGCTTCTCATAGGACTTAAAAAGCTTGATTCCTTTTCTTATATCATCCTGAGAGTAGGGCTTAAAGGATTAAGCCTTACTTAATAAATAAATTAGCAATGGGATTAATGAGGCCATCCCACCCCATTTAAATGACTCTTCTGACTCGTGGGTCTAGTGTCAACAATGGGATTTCTCCAAGGTAGAGTCCATGGTTAGTTAACTTTTTATGTGTTGAAAATGAAGACAACAGGGCTTCAATTGACACCCAATGAGTCAGACCTTCTGCAATAGAACGTGAGTCTGAGTGTGTGTGTGTGTGTGTGTGTGTGTGTGTGTGTGTGTGTGTGTGTGTATCTACCTATGAGTGTTCATTTTTTAAATCACTCCAGGTCATTTTTGAGCCCGTGAAAGGCTGCAGGCCTTCCAGGAGGTGCTCTGGACGGTAACCAGGCAGCTGTGTCCCATCATCTAATCTGGCTCTTCTTACTATTGTCACTCTCTCCCAGTTTCCCTAGGAAGGTATTTCCAAGGGCTACTTGGCTCCTTTCACAGAGTAGGTTTGCCAAGGGAGCCATGAGTCTGGAGGCTCTAAGAATCTTGGAGACCAAGGAAGGAGCATCCAGAACATGACTGGGTTTGTATTTAACTTCACGTCCCCTCTTCGTTCATGTTACTGATTTAAGAGTTGTCAGAGCAAAACATGACTACTGACTCCAGACAGCAACATGTGTTTATTTTTCAAATGGTAGTAAAACAAACAACCCAAGCCCACACAGTTTTGTTTTCCTTACCCTGTGAACTGGTGTGTGGTGTAGGACATTTTCTAGCAACTCAACTGGTCCAGATCCTGGTGCAGGATTCCATGTGCTTAAGACAAAGGATGCCTAAGTAAGGCTACCCTGTGCACCCCACCTTGGGCAGTTTACCTCCATCAAGGGAAACCATGTCTTTGATTTTTTAGATTGTAGAGCATGTGCTGGGAAGGAAGAGGCAAATGAGGTATTGTTGAGGGAGATTTGTTCGCACGGTCACTCCAAAATTGCCAATAATGTTAAACCTTGAATCAGAGGACGGAGTCAATGATCAGTGGGACAGAATTAGCCATAGAGGTTTTGGAGGACCAAGATAGGAGGGCACAGGAAGTAGTGGGGAGAGGTTTAGAAAGATGTGTGGTCTTTTCGATCTGGGAAGGTAAAGAGACAGGGTCAGCTGATCGGTTCTCTATGGCTCTGTGGATCTGTCAGGTTTACCTGTCCTCTAATATCTTGTGCTAAGAAAACATTGGTGACTGACTGCTAATTCCTCCTCTGCCAGGCTATTGTCTCTGTGTCTAAAGAAAGCTTTGGCAAATACTAACAGACTTGGAAAGGTTAAGTAAAATGTAGACTGATAGAATACTTTTCATTCTATTAACTGTTTCAGTGGTAGACTTCTTTCTCAAATCTGGGGAAAGAAAAGGCCTCTTTCTCTAGGAAGGGTGTGAACAGAGTGAATTTTGGAAAAACATGCCTGAAAGGATAAGAAGGTGAGGCACACTTCTGATAGCTTCTGGAGACCAAAGGGAGGAACAGCCAGAGCTTCTGAGATCTTCTGAGACACAGAGTCAGCACGTTGCCCTTAAAAGACCAAACAATAGACAGTCATCTTGCCATCGACAGGAGCCTAGCTCGGGGTGGGCCTTTGAAACCAGGCAAAGGTCCTGGTAAGATAGTCATTACTTTCAAGTGTCCTGTGAAATCTAAGATACAGACTCTGTGGGGGAAGACAGCACAGTCTTGGGCCTCAAATTATTGTCACAAGCACTTTTAGTGCATATTATGTGGTACATAATTGAAATTAACCAGGCACTCAAAGAAATAAAATCACATGAATAAAAATCAGCAGACGTGATAGATGACAGGAGAATAGCAATTCTGGTGTTGTCATTATTAGACAGACTTTCCTAAGTTTGAAAAAAAAGGATAATTATGAGTATTTAAAGAGAGAACTAGAAACTCCTTTAAAAGGCATGTTTATTTGGTGAGTAATAACACTGAATATGTTTTAATGGATTTATTTGTCAGCCATGTTTTCTCATTTTGATTTGTCAGTTTCTTTTTATAAACAGTTATTTTCTGATACCTGATTAGAAATATGTATTATGGATATTTTCTTGCAGTTCGTGATTTATCCTTTTATTGATAGCATCTTTTCTTTTCAAACTTTCATGGAGTTTGTTCTTTGACAATTTCATACATGCATAACGTACATTCTGATTATTATAACCTCATCTCTTTCCCACCTCCATTACCCTCCCCTTCCACGAGTCTTTTTCTCACATTCATGACTTCTTGTTCTTGGTGTCATTGTTATTGTTGTTGTTATTTTGTGACCCACTCAGTTTAATTAAGATTATCTGTGTGATCGTGGGGTAGAGCTATCCACTGGAGTCTGCTGGGCTCACCGTTGGACATACAACTAAAGACAGCGATTACCTCCACCAAATGCACTAGTAGCCTATACTTAAGCAGGAAGGAGTAAGGCTGTGTAAATTCCTCCCCCATCCATGGATAGGTCTGGATAGGCCCAGTCTTCTACGGGCCCAATGTAGGCTGCTCTGAGGTCATGACTGCATTGGTTGTACCATATCCAGGAGACGGCATTTCATAGCCCTTCTTCTCCCTATCCTCAGACTGGATGCTGGCCACAGAATGCTGTGGGATAATGCCCTTGTACACTGGTTTAATAAAACGCTGATTGGCCAGTAGCCAGGCAGGAAGTATAGGCGGAGCGAGCAGACGAGGAGAATTCTGAGAAGAGGAAGGGCTGAGTCAGGAGTCGCCAGCCAGACACAGAGGAAGCAAGACGACAAGGCAGAGCAGAGAAAAGGTGCCAAGCCACGTGGCTAAACATAAATAAGAATTATGGGTTAATTTAAATGTAAGAGCTAGTCAGTAATAAGCCTGAGCTAATAGCTGACCAGTTATAATTAATATAAGCTTCTGAATGATTATTTTATAAGCAGGCCATGGGACTGGGGAGGGGGGGCTTAGCGGGACCAGAGAAAATGTCTGACTACAACAGTGTCTAGGCTGCAGGGTCAGAATTGAGTTTCAGAAATGAGGTAAAGCAAAGGCAGGACCAGGTTCAGAAGAACCAAATGGACAGATGGACAGCAGGTCCAGATGGGTGAGCAGAAGGCTTTGTAGAGATTAGTTCAACTAGGACATGTCAACATCAGGGAACAAGTGAATCTGAAGCCCTGAGCCAGACAGGAGTTCTCCTCCTGTCACACACGGTAGTCAGATGACAGGTCTGTGGAGGCTGTGGCCATCACAGTGCTAGATGCCCGTCTCTTTATGACATCCTGGTGAAGGAGCTGCACACTTTCTTAGTCTGATGTGTCTGGTAAGTTCTCAACCCTGGTTTTCCTGATATGATTTTAAGACACTCATGTGCCCCTGCAATCTTGATTTATCCTGATAAATTTCTAATATGGCACCCTTCCTATACTCAGGAATTAGTCCTTTATCAATCTGTGCCATGTGAGTGATGCCAGACATATAGTGCCACCCGGGTGTCCACCCAGTTACAGAATCATTTCCCATCCTCAAAATAGAGTGAAAACTGCTTGTAGATAGAGTCTTCTAGGGCAAGACACAGTCTAAAGAAAAAAAAAAAACAACAACACTGTTTTACACAACACAGAATAACATAGAACGGGCACAGTTTGTTCTCAGTATTCACAGCTAAGGTCAGACATTAGAGGGCAGTGTGGCTGAGTTCTCATCCTTGGGTCCCAGAAAATGGCATCAGGGTTCCACTCACTGTCTGAGTTCTCATCTGAAAACTCTGTGATGGAATCTGCCTCCAACCACATTCGGATTGTTGGCAGAATCCAATTCCTCTGAACTGGAGCCTGAGATCTCCATTTCCTGCTATTGATCAATGAGTCAGGAGTCAGTAAGACTGCTAGGGAAACAGAAAAGGTCATTCATAGCTAAAGGTCAGCTCAGCAAGAGGATGTAGCAGTCCTAAATATTTACGACTCTAGAAGCAGAGCGTGAAGATTCATGATGCAAAAACTGATTGAACTTCAAGAAATAGACAAATCCAGTTATGGTCATGGATTGCTACATCCCTCGTTGAACAACTGGTAAGAATGAGTGTACATAAAATCAATAAGGATGTAAGACAGCTGAACACCACTGCAGCCAACTTGGCATTATTGATATCCAGGCAAAATTCTACTCACCAGCAGGAGAACACACATGCTTCTTAAGTGTACATGGAACGTGCACCAAGATCTATAAGGCCACTCAATACATGAAAATATTTCAAGTCATACAATGTCTGTCCTTTGACCACCACAGCTATTACTTAGAAATCAAAAGAAGGAATACAACTGGGAACATCTATAAATGTGGGGAACAAAAATAATATGTAACTCATGAAAACAGAAGCAACCCAACAGTAAATGAAATGTACTTGGTCCTGGGTGAGAATGAAAACACAGCATGCAAGGCTGAGGTGATAGCTCAGAGGGAGAGCACTTCCCCGCCATATGCAGGGTCATGGACTCGATCCTCAGCAACCAAGCTTGATGAGACGTGTCTAAAGAGGAATTCACAGAAAAAGTTACACTAGTAGAGAGTATGCACGTGGAATAGGGAATGCCACCATTAAAAAGGGCCATCAAAGACCCCAGTGTCCACCTTAAATAAATAAATAATAAAGGAAGAAGAATAACAGTAAAGCCTGATGTAAACAAAACCGGGGTAAAAATTAAGATCAGAGTGGAAATCACTGAGGACTCGTACTAGAACTTTGTCTCTGTGATAGTGTTTGTCCCAAATTGGGAGGAAACTGGTCCCCTCCCCAATACTGCTTGGGGTTGAGGGTCGCAGAAACCAACTGAGGAGATTGATAAGATAATTGTCAGCCAGGCTGAAGAGGAGGAAGTAGAAGATGCAAAGGCTTCCACTAAGGGCTGGGAGAGGTGCCACCCACACAAGTTTGCAGCTCCCACGCAGGATGATTAGAAGACCCAGAAGAAATGCATGGAGTTTTTGATGGATTCACGATGTGCCCAAGGTCACTCAAGAGAAGAAATCCTTCATAGGCCTAATTGTAGTAACGAAATGGAATTTGTAAGAGTACTTTCCCATGAACACAACTCCAGCCTTAGATGGTTTCACTAATGATAGGACAAAACAATAAGGAAGAACTCATACAAATTGTACCAAAATTTCAAGTAAGAGGGACAAGTCCTTACTAGCTTTTTGAGACCAATATTATCTGAAACCAAAACTTGACAAAACAATATAGCAAACCATACAAAGTGCCGTTTCTCCCTAAGTTCATCTATAGTTTCTACTGTCTCTATTAAAATCCCAGAATTGGTTTTGTTGTAAGAAAGTAGATTCTCAGGGACTGGCAAGATGAAGCAGTGTGTCCAAACACGTGCTGCCAAGCCTAAGTACCTAGGTTCAATCCCTAGAACCCACAAAGTGGATGGAGAGAATCAGGTCCTGCATGTTGTCCTCTGATCTTCCCAAATTTGCCTTGCCATATACATGCACACCCTCAAACACACACACACACACACACACACACACACACACACACACACACACAAATAAAACACTAAAAAGTAGTTTCTGATATTCATGGAAAAATGAAAGTCCTTCATAAACACAGGTGTAAAAGCTCTTAGGAATACTTTAGCAAAATAAATCCAACAATATATTAAAAGGGATAATACAACATGACCAAGGGGCGTCATGCCAAGGCTTTGTGAGGCTCTGAACAGATACTCAATTGTTTCAGCAGCATGCCAATTACTCTTTCTCTCCACTAATTCTTTTGCATTTGTCATGGATCCATTTTCCAGAGCAATATGGAATTATTTTGAACCGTTCATTTAGTTCCACTGATTTATTTGTCTGCCTTAGTTCCAAGGCTCCACTGTTTTCATTGCTATAAATCTGAATTTAGATTGTATAACACTCCCAGCTTTTTAAAGGTTGACCAATAATATCCAAATCAAAATAAATCTCCATGTTACTATTCTAACAAACACCTGTGTGTCTCAATATACACATAAAGAGTACTTAAGATTCGTTATTTTTTAAAATCTCATAAAACCAAAGCTAGAAAGGAACACCTCAACATGCTGAAAGATTTCTACTGCAGAAAATCCTGCCACTTAATTTTTATTTAGTATTGTCCTGGAGGTTCCACCTGGTACAATAAGCAAGAAAATAAAGTAGGTTGCCTCACACTTAGTCACTGCAGACAGGCAACATGGTTATCTACATAGATGATCCTATGGAGTCCTCAAGAAACAACCCAAGTAAGCTCTATGCGAGATCAACATACAAAACTTAGTCATATTTCTTTATACTCACGATTGAAAGGCAGAAAGTGATGATTCTGGATTCAATCCCTGGAACCCACAGGGAGGAAGGAGAGAACTGTCCTTGCAAACTGTCCTCTGGTCTCCATATGTCTGCTGTGGCACCCACAAGCCTACAAACACAATCATAATAAATAAAATGTGTTTATGACATTTTTAAGTAAACGAGTCCTATTTATAATTCTACCAGAAAACATAAAACATACAAGGGTAAATCTAACAAAAGATGTGTAGGACTATGTCTCAAAACTCCTGAAATATTAGTATGAAAATCAATAGAAACAAGAACTGGGGGTGTGGCTTAGTGATAGAGTGCTTGCCTGGAATTTACTAGGAAAATACATTAGAAAGGGTCCAAATAAATGGAAAATTACATTGTATCCATGGGTCAGAAGACTCATAATTGATACGATGTTGTGTCTCCCCAAGTTCACTGGTAGATTCGTCACTATCACTATTCGAATCCTCAAACGTTTTAAGAAAGTAGATTCTAAAATTCATATGAAAAAGCAAAGGACTGGGATAAACAAGATGGCTTGAAAAGAATTACTTTGAGATAAAACTGCACAATGAAACTGCTGTAGTCAATGCAAGTAATTGATTTTTTTGTCAATGTGTTCTACCACTGAGCTATATCCCCAGCAAAGGACTGACTTCTGTTTTATTTTGTCTGCTGAAGCAGGGTCTGCATATGAAGCTCTGGCTGACCTGGAACTTGCTATACAGAACACACTGGCCTCGGACTCACAGAGATCCTCCTGCCTCTGCCTCCCTGGGCCTAGCAGTACAGGCATGCACCACCACACACAAGGCACCAAGAAGATAATGTCCTACTCTATCATAGCCAACAAATAGCATTTGCTTGGAGAGGGATGTGGCTTCCTGGGTGGATAAATAGGGCAAACCTAATGAGCTTGTACATTTTAAGCACATCCAGGTTGTTCTAGTCCAGTTACACCTACATAAAGCTTTATAAATGTATGGTTTACCTGTTTCATACGCCTCTCCCACACTGCGCATGCTCCCATCGAGGTTGCCCCTCCCACCTGCAGTCCCGCCGCTCCCCCTTCGCTGTCATCCTGCTGCTTGTCTTTACATCCTCTCTCTGCACCCCCTTTGTCCTCCTATTTCTTGTATTGCTCCCCAAGCCGGATGGAACACATCCAGGAGTCATCCCAGAAAAGGTGCACGTGATATAAGTTTCCGATGACTTCTGAGGAAGAGGTTTACTTGTCCAGGACTCTCATCCCCTGAATTCCCAGGGGAAAGAACTGACTTCTTTAAAGCTCGGCTCACATAGACTGTGACCGATGCTTCGGGCAGTCAATGGTTTGCGTTGTTCTCCGATCACCCCAGGAGAAAGGCTGGTGCTCGGGAACCAGGAATGCCAAAGATTAAAACAAAACACTATCCCTGTTTGTACTTCCTGCAGCTGTAACCTCACGTCTTGGATCCTAACCCTTGATTTCTCTGAGGAAAGGTCTGTTGCTATCTCTAATCAGAAACAGTGTCCCGGCAGAGTGTCTTGGTTGGTGCCAAATCTCCTACAACTATCATTGCCGTTGTGTTCTAGACTCTGGCACACTTCAAGCTGCTTTATGTTTTCCTGACTCTTCGGTACAAATAGTCAGATACTCCACAGCTGGAATATCTAAGTATTATCTCCAGTCTGTAGTCTGAATCTGTCTGACTATGCTCTTCCCATGGTGTGAAAGGTAACGGGGGAACTTCATACTCATTTCTCAGATCTTGTCATCAAGAATTTTCCCAGGGAGCAGTAGCCCTGGTGTGTACCTTATCTATATATTTGCTGTTGTTTATAAAATGTTTTGGATATGTGAGAATCTTGTTTTTTCACTTATTTATTTATTTATTTGTGTGTGTGTGTGTGTGTGTGTGTGTGTGTGTGTGTGTGTGTACGTGGCATAGCACTCATGTAGAGGATGACCTGTGGGAGTCCATTTTCTCCTACTACCATATGGATTCCAGGGATTAAATTCAAGGCATGAGTGGCAAGTACCTTACCAATGAGTATATTGCTGGCCTATGAAAATCTTCAATTTCTGACCCTGCCAATCCCTCTATTCCACTGCCTCTAATATGTGGCTGACTATAAAATTCTGAACAGGAAACAGTTTCATTGTAGAACATTATTTTAAGGTGTATTACTTTTGTTTATTTTACATTTGTTTAACTCTGTGAAGCTGTGTTACTGTGCCTGTCTAAAACACCTGATGGTCTAATAAGGAACTGAATGGCCAATAGCAAGGCAGGAGAAAGGATAGGCGGGCCTGGCAGGCAGAGAGAATAAATAGAAGGAGAAATCTGGGAGGAGAGAGAAGAAAAGAGATGGAGGAGTGAAGAAGGAGCCAGAGAAGGAGGAGGACTCCAGGGGCCAGCCAGCCAGCTACACAGCAAGCCACAGAGTAAGAGTAAGATTTACAGAAGTAAGAGAATAAGAAAGCTGAGAGGCAAAAGGTTGACAGGATAATTTAAGTTAAGAAAAGCTGGCTAGAAACTAAGCCAAACTAAGGCTGGGCATTTACAATTAAGTATAAGCCTCCATGTGTGATTTATTTGGGAGCTGGGTGGCAGGCCCCCAAAGGAGAAAAAAACAAACAACAACACAGTTTTCCCTTTACAGCAAGTAAATCCGTTATCTGTACTAGTTCCTGTTCAACATTTAATTCTACCCAGATTTTGACTTTGCCATGCAGCCTGATTTTGTTGGGCTTTTTGCAAATCTAAAAAAGTATGCCTGACCCAGTAACCTGCAATTTCTCCCTCTCACACACACACACACCTTGACATAACCTTCAATTTCATACACACACACACACACACACACACACACACACACTTTGACATGGATCATTTTTCATCTACTAAAGTAAATTAAAGAACTTGGTTGATAGGCCCTTTCTACCTTGGAGAATCACATATTTTAGTTCTAGGAAATTTCCGTTGAGTTATTTTAAAGAATCCCTTCTCTTCCCCTTCTTCCCGACACCCTTGAGATAAGGTGTTGCTCTATAGCTCAGGCTGATTTGGAACTTGCTGTGTAGCCCAGGCTAGCCCCATACTCATGCTGTTCCTGCATCTACCTCCCAAGTGCTGGGGTTACAGTTATGACAAATTATCTCTGACTCAATAAAAATCACACTTGCTTCTTTGTTTTTGTTTGGTGTTGGTACTGAGATCAACACTATCATCTGTCACTAGAGCCCCGGCCCTGTGCATCTCTTCACTTTACCCAACTGTCACTCATATGCTAATGTTCAATTCCTGGACTAACCCTGACTTGTTCCATACTTCCCTGGTCTCCATGTCATGTTTTTCTCTTTCAATGTTTTAGATTTCTGAAACTCTGACTTCAATTCTTTCTTATGAAATTTTCATGTCTGATATCAGTTTTAATTTCCAAGATCTTTGTCCTTTGGCTCTTCTTTTAATGTAATCTCCAATTCATTGACTCATAAAATGTGTTCTTAGTTCTCTGGGGATGTTAATGAAGTGTTATTGGCTATTATTGGGTTTTTGTTTTTTTACATCTTTCTTCTTCCTGTATTGTCTCTGTTTCTTTGTTTTGGATGAGTAGCTTCTTTTTCAGTGTTTTCAGACAGGGCCTTACTCTTTAGCCCAGGCTGGCCTCAAGCCCATGGTTCTCGCACCTCAGTCTACTGTGTGCACAAACCTCCAAGCCTGGCAAACTCCTGTCTCTCATGTTAGAAGTCATTTTCAAATGTTTCTTGCTCTTAGCAAACCAGTTATGTTTGAGGGTGGGGCCCTTGACTCATAATTGGAAACTTCCATGGAAAGCTACAGCTAATTCACCAGCTCATCCTCTAAAGAGGCTGTAATTAAAATGCAAAGGACAAAGTTCCTCTGAATGTGCACCTAATTTTACATTCGAGTTCAGGGATCATGGATCCAGAGCTCCTTAGATAATAACACTAAATGCCTCTTGTTTTTTCGTCCCTGAAACTGGCTGGTGGACAAATAGTTTTCCATCTTTGGCTTACACCTTGAAGGAAAGGGAGTGCACCAGCAGCCAAGCTACCTGTGTTATCCCGAAACATTCCCAGCATCAAAATTACCTTTCTTTGTTTAATCTAAAATATACCTTTCCATAATTCTATCCATTTGTCTTATTTATGCTTACTGCATACATTAACATTCAATGGACTTAAAAATCTTTTTATTGATTCTTTGGTAATGTCATACAATGTATTTTGATCATAATTCACACCCCAACTCCACATTCTCTTTTGCTTTTTAAACAACATACTGACTCCAATCTGTGCGTCCATATAGGAATGGGGCCACCCACTGGAGAATGGTCGACCTTCCAGGACCCACACCCTTAAAGAAAACTGATTCTCCTTCCCCCCGGAAGCCATCTACTGTCAATAGCTCCGCAGTTAGGGGTGGGTGCTCAAAAACTGTCCCGCCCTCGTGGCGGATTGTTGATTGGACTGATGTTGTACAGGTCTTGTGCAGACAGACACAGCTGTTGTGAGCTCATGAGTACAGAGGTCCAGCTATGTCCACAAGACACTGTTTTGCTCTGGTTCTCCACAACCTGACTTGTGGTTCTTAGACTCTTTCTAGCACCTCTTCTACAAAGGTCCCTGAGCCTCAGGGAGGGGATATGATACAGATGTTGCATTTGTGACTGACGCCTCCACCGACACTTACTCTCTGCACTTTGACTAATTGTGAGTTTCTGCATTAGCCCTATCCACTGTACAAAGAAAGTGTTCTGGTGAGGTCTGAGAATGGCACATAGAAGCATGAACTTAGAAGGAAGTTTGGTACTGTGTCCATTTAGCAGAATAAGAGTAGTGGGTTCACCCTGGGGCCTGCAAGCTCCCCAACTGTAGAGTTTGGGACCAGATATACAGTACTCCCTGGGGAGCAGATGAAGTCCTAAGTGAATGTGTGCTGTTGACAAGAGCATGACATGTCCCAGGCCCATAGGAATGGCAAAGCCTTCCCCAGGTCATGTTTAGGGAAGTGGCAGAGCCTTCCCTGGTCTCTATGTGGATTTTGACAGTCTGCAGAAAGGATAGACTCCACCTTCCTCTTCCAGATGTATACAACCTGAGACCGCTCCACTACAGAGCCTACCACCAAGACTAGCTACTCCTTCCTCCTCACACTGTGCATAGCAAATGCAATGAGTTTCTGGGTTGCACAGTAGGTTCCATCCATCAGGGTGAGCACAGCCCACCCAGTCCCAACTTTGCTGGATGTATATCTGGTGTTTCTTCAGATCTGGCATCTCTTCCTTCCTGAGTTGCCCCAGTCATGTTTCCAGGAGGAAACCATGCTAAACATGACAGTACCGGGTCTGTGTTTCCTACAAAGAACTTAACTTCCTTCGTGGGGCTGTTTGACACAGGTGCAGATTATGCACCAATAATTATATTATCCAAGGATGATAATTCTATCATGATATAATATATGATAATATGATATGAAATCATGATATGATAGTTCCAGCATCCTTGGATATTACCATACATTCAATATTTCTGTTTCTCTGAAGATGTCTATGAAAAAAAACTGTTGAGATCAAAAAAAGAAAAAAAGTGTCCCTCAGCCAACCTTTCACAGACATTTCCGTGTCCTTGGACTTGTATTGTTCTTGAAATGTGGTTGTACCGACTGAAGCGACCAGAGAGCACAGGCTGGCTTATGTGTGCTGGCAGTAGATGCTCAGGGAAGGCCAGACCTGGTTAGACTAGGGTTAAAGAAGGGCTTGAACTTGGAGGGACCTCAGGCTCTCTAGACTTTTCATAACCTTAACCTTAGGTTCTCAGGAAATTCTTTGGCTTTTAATACTTCATAATGACTTAATTCATGTCTTTCTTCCCCAGCCACTTACCACTGCCAGAACTGAGAAGATCAAGCCTGCTGCTTCATAACCATCCACACAAAATACAGAGGACAGTTCTCCTGCCACAGGGCAGCCAAGGAGCTTCGTGAATTTTCCACAGACAACAAAATCCACTTTGTTGACTTCTCCACACAGCTGAGGAGAGGCTCACAATAAGCCTTCACCAGTCCACAGACTGTGTGCCTTCAGCAGAGGTGGAAAACTCCAGCATTCAAACCTATTCTGTAAGTGACCATTGTGGTTCCCATGGAGGCCGCTCCTCGGCTCACTCTCAGAATGGAATCAAGACTCCCTTAAGCAGTCCATTCCGTATGTCACACATTTTCTCCTTTGCTTTCAGATCACAATGGTGGATGAACTTCCAGCCTCTAGCCTGGCTCCCCACAGCATCTGGCTCGCCTTAAGAGAGCAGTGACCAGGAACAAACTCAGCAGGAGGCGCAGCACAGGGAATTGCAAAGGCCAAGACAGAAAAGTCTCCCCTCCCTCCCAAGGCCACAAGCTCTGCAGATGTCCCGGCTTCAGAGCCCTGCACTGCCAGCCAAGAGGCTGGCTCTGTCACACTGCCCCCTCCATGTTCTTGGCAATGGATCTTTTTGCTGTTATTCCACCTGGTTCTCTTCTGCTGCCTGGCCCAGTGTTTGCTTGTCCTGCATCCAAAGATAAACTTCCTGAGAAGGCCAGACCATAGACATCCGAATAGAGAGAGCATTGACTGAGGGAAGAGGAAACTTAGAAAGGACCTCTCCGCTTGCCTTCTCCATCACAGCTCCTTTGACTAGGTAACATGGTGCACGTGGATTCTTGTGGTCCCAGGGCTGAAAAGAACTATGGAATACATCAGGGCGCACCCATTTCATCGTTGAACTTCACTTACACCATTCCAGGTCTCTTTACTCTCATGATTAGCCCCAAAGTTACGTCCCCCCCCCCACTAAAAAAAGTACCATAATTGCAGACAGTGTTATTAGAATTTCCTTCTAAGACATTCACTGGAGGCAAGATGATTTTCATTTGATATGAAAAGGAGTGGAAGGTGTGGGTCTGTGTGCTGGAGACAGGAATTCTGTCTCCGTTTCTAATACTGAGGTTCCTATCAAGGAATTAGACTGCTTGAGCACTCTAATTTGTCAGCTTCTGCTGCATCCCCAAATCAGAAAGACCTTGCAGTTTGCCTCTTAGGGGACAAAGACAGAAGACAAAATGATAAAGAACAATATTATGTTTTCAGTCTGTATTCATCTGGGAAACATCCAGAAGAGGTGGTGGGGGACGGGAAAATTCACTGCAGCCTTCTGGAGAGGTCAGTCCCTCCCACATCAACCTAGTGCTTTTGGTCCTGCAGGCTGCTCGGCAGCTTTTGAAATGCAAGCTGTGTGAATTCCTTACTGAATAATACACAGAAGCAAACAACTCCCCAAACAGAGTAGGAAGGGAGGTGGGAAGGGCAGGGAGTGGGAGACACACACTGAAGACAAAACACAGCACAGAGCCAACAGTGACAGCTGGCTGCCAAGCCAGGGGACAGTAAAGCACACTTCCGAGATGTAGGAGAGCACGATTCCTTATCATCTGAGAACAATTTGCTCTTTCCTATCCCAGAAATGAATGTACATAGGGACAACCACTGCTACCCATGTGTTCAGCACGCCACTCAGAAAACCAAGCACAGAGGCAACACAAGGAGGTGGCGTGGCACTTTATAAATGTGCTTGTCTCTGCCAAGGGCCTGTGAGGACATAATGGATGCATCTGAGCCTCGTTTCCGCTTGGCCCAGTAGGTGATGCCCACAAAGCCAAGAGCCAGAAGCACAATGGGGATTGGATTGGAGAATGGACCTTTTCCTTCTGTTCTCACACCTTTCAGTAAGCAGCTGTGCCCTGGGAAAATGAGGTGATTTCAGATTTGGAAAGCTGCATCCCTGACCCCTGGGCAGAGCCTGTCCAGAAGGTAGGCGGCTGGCAGAGACAGGTAGATGTGAGTGTCTGAACCCCAAACACTAGCTCTGATGGCATATGGACCCTTGAACCAGCTGCTGGGAAGGGCTGCTGCCATGCCAGCAGGCAGCCGCTCTCTCAACATGGAAAGTCAAGGAAGCGCCTCCTTTTGTGAGAGGTTTCTGTTAAATAAGATAATTCTTAAATTGTAGTGTAACCTAAAATATGTGCTGCCAAGCCACCCGTTTCAAACTTATTTTTATTACCTTCTAGAACTTTCCTTAGAGACTTTGTCTCTATTCATTTCTACTGGTAGTAGGGTCTCAGACCCACCCCCACCACCCGCTCCCAATGGCAGTAAGAATAGAAGAACTGAAGGTGGACGGTGTGTAAAAATTCTCACACCAAAAGAGGCATCACATTCAGTTTTTTCTGGTACTAGAGACTGAACCCAGGACCACTAAGCTATATCATTGGCCACTTGTTTTAATTTATTCTATTATTTTACTTTGAGACAGGGTTGCCTCAAATTTGCAACTCTCCTGCCTCAGCCTAGGGTTATAGTACCTAGGAGTACAGGAATACTCTACTGCACCTGCTTACCACCAAATTAAGTTTATAACAGTTTCAGTCCTTTACAAAAGAGTATAAAACATTGTACTAGTTAAGCCATTTAAGTATTATCCATCAGAGAATCTGTTGTCCTTTCCCTGAAGGGCTGAGTCATCTCACTTCTTGACATGAGGCTTGGCCACAGACCGTACACAGAAATGGCATGCCATGCGTCCCACTTCCAGACAGATGATTGTCACTAGTGTGTGACTTGCTATGCTCTCTTTTTTTCTGACAAGAAACTATGCCCAACAGAGACTTCTAGAGTCCTCAGAATGAAGACAGTGTGGCTCATTGGATGCTTGTTTGTTTGTTTTAGTTTTTTTTTTTCTTGGTCATCCAGACAGCGGTTTCCTGAGCTCTTCTCTTGTACTATTATTATGTAGAGCCCATGAGAATTAATTTATACCATCTTCCCTCTGTGGCAGGATAAGTAGATAGATATATTCAAGTCTACCTTCCATGTGTTAGGTGACTACTTAACATTCATTTTCTCCTTCTGGCTTCCTGTGGCAATTTCTTGACCACCTGCCTGCTCCTCTTTATGTCCACCCTCTCAGAGGAACCAGCTTATGGAACTACACGGCTAGAATATAGCAAAACCAATTCTGCTTTGATATCATCTTCAGTAGCAGGGTGTTTGTTAGAGGAACTGAAGCTACTGGAAGGTCGAGAACACCCCAATCAGGAAAGTGGGGTCGAAGAAATCTGAGATCGTGGGTATCAGCTTCTGCAGCATGGATGTGTCGTTCTCAGGAGACTTGTGCTGTGGTTGAGATGTTACACTTGGGATTCGTTTCTTAACTCTTCGGCTGTCTCCAGTTTGAACGAGGAAGAGTCAGGAAACCAGAGCCTCTCAAACTGTGGATATCAACCGACATAGAGAACTTGTAACTGAAGGGGGTGAGGTGTGGAAAACGTTCCCAAACTCCCAAAAACCAGAACTTAATTATGAACGTGGTATGCTCCTGCAGCGTTCCCCAAGCTGCACTGTGCAGAGTGAGCAGAGCAGGGCCTTCTCCCAAGTTGGCTACTGGATTCCACCTCGAGGATTATAGATCATCTCTAGACCTCATTTCCCCCATCATCGGGAACAGAGGGACAACATGAGGTTACTGATCGCTGTGCAGCCATTTCTCAAGTGAAATACCAGAGGAACCACTTCCTGCAGTATCCACGGAGCTGGATCCCAGCATGCCCCATAGCAGCTCATCTGGGTCTGTGAGGCACAGTTCAAAATCCCATGAAACTGTCTGTAAAATGTCCCCTCCACTTCTAAAGTCACAGGACTCTAATCATTTTCCAAGCTTTCAGTCTGCATGAGTGAATGTTCCATGCTCTTCTTTAAAAAGAAAAAAACAGTGCTCTAGGGCCAATTAACGTTTGCAGACACACCTAATGAAAAAGTGATGGGGTCTGTTAGAAGTAAGCCAGCTTCCACATTTTGAAAGCACGCTATTCTTTGACCTAAAACTTAGGTTCCAAATGACATAATGCTCCGATATGTCTTTGCTCCAATAGTACTCTTCTGGCTGGAAGAATGCCACAGAAGAATGCCCACAAGCACCATAAAAGTAAAATGAACAGGTGCTTTCCCGGGGCCAGCAATTAGACTCAACCAGAACCTGTTGACATTGTCATAGGGGGACATAAAACCAACATTATTACCAAAGAGGGAGAGAACATCATAGCATTTACCAGCCCTGGCTCTGTTAAGTGGAGGGCCAGCCCTGGTTAGGGACCATTTGGCATAATGTAAGAGGCAGTTAGTGCAAGAAAACAGAGAGAAAAATGCATTATTGCTACAACTTTCTTTACAGCCATCTCATCGTCTGTTTTCCAAATGAGCTCTCATGTTTTCCTTTTCACAATATAACGACTTTACTGTTTGGGTTACTGTAAAGGCCGGACCTTGAAATCAGACTGAAATAGCCCATTGAGATGACAAGGTGACAGCAAGGAGCTCAAGAATGTCTACAGTTTTGACATGCCCCACCTGAAGCTTTGGAGTCTGGGGTCGCATCTTACTTAGGGATATTATTGCTGTGATGACCAAAAAAAAAAAAAAAAAAAATTGGAGAAGAAAGAGTTAATTTGCCTTACAGATCCCAAATCCATTGAGGGAAGTCAGGTCAGACACTCGAACTGGGCAGGAACCTGGAGGCAGGAGCTGATGCAGAGACTGTGGAGGGATGCTGCTTACTGACTTGCTCCTCATGCCTTGCTCAGCTTGCTTTCTTATAGAACCCAGGACCACCAGCCCAACATGGTCTCACGCACAATGATCAATCTCTAACTAAATGCTCTACAGGCTTGCTTACAGCTGGATCTAACAGAGGCATTTTCTCAATTGAGGTTCCCTCTTCTCAGGTGACTCTAGCTTGTGTCAAGTTGGCATAAAACCAGCCAGCAAAGGTAACAATCCCTCTGAGTTATTTCTCAGGTTGCCCTGCGGCCACAGATCCTCAAAGCACAGGAGTTCTATTTAACCATGATTGCAACTGTGCCTCTAGAGGCCACCAGCTTTTCAGATAATAACTGAAGCCTGAAGCCTGTGATTCTACCTGACTACCCAAGCCAGCAATGCCCTCTCCTTTTGTCTCATTGCTTTGCTGACCTGATTAATTCTCCACAGTGTTAATTCCCTTGAGGAGTGCATTCTGTCTGCTCGGCAGAACATTCTGATATGTATCACACACTTGAACATATGTATTCATACACTTGGATAGTCTAAGCTTCAGAATTTGGGCTCTGGCCCTGTGTCATGATGAGCTTTAGGGTTTTGTGTGTATAAAGGGGCTCCTCATCCTGGAATGTCCTAGAGCAGATACAAAACCTTTGGCATAAAATGCGGCCTACAGTAGACGGTCAATAAGTGCTACCCTCCTCCCCTCCTTTCCCAGACGAATCCCACGTGTTCAGATCTCACAGGTGGTCATTAGTTCTTGTCGCTGGTGATCACAAATTTAATAACAGTACCTGAAGTAGAGAGAAGAAAACTTACTGTGTCAGAAGATAAGCATATTCTTATCCTTCTCCTCCTGTTCTAAGATCTGTACTCTGCAAGATCCCAGGGCTTCTGTTTGAAAGATTTCCAACTGAACACTGAAAATGCTGCTGAGGTCGTTTAGTTTCTAAACCTAAGTTGGCCTATATTTAGGGGTGGGGAGCTGGTAATCGAATACTGCTAGTGATCACTGTGAGTGAAGACTACCCACAAAGAAGCGTACAAGCTTGTCTAGGCCTCCTCCTTTTCTGGGGGACTATTGTGTTGGTAAAACACAAGTTTTTAAAGCAAAATCCTACTGAGCAAGATCTGATGAAATAAAACCCAGAGTTTCCATAATCTCAGCTCAGGCCCCTCCAGGGAAGGAACCACCAGTTCAGATCCAGGAAGTTCAGAGATTTCCCTCAGCAAGATTTTCAATTATCAAAGAAACTATTTTTCTAGGACTTTCACCCAGGACTTCGCTGTGAATGTGTCCTTTCCTATGTCTGGAGTTGTCAATTTTGACACTGAGAGATGAACCCTGTAACAGGTGATTAGGCCATGAAGGCACCACTGAGGCTAAATGGATAAGACCTCATATATAAAGAGATGGTTTGTCCTAGCTTGTTTTTCTGCCTTCTGCCGTGTGAAGGCATAGCACAAAGGCCCTCACCAGACGTTGATCTTGGATTTCCAACCTCCAGAACTGTGAGAAATCCGCTGCTGTTACACATGCATTGCCCAGCCTCCGGTCTCTTGTAGCAGTGCGGACAGACTCACGTCAGGTTTCATCTGTTCAGAAGCCTGCTGCAGCATGCCCAGAAGACTTTGGAGAGCAGAGCCTGTTCCCTACGACCTTGCTTACCCTTGTCCTCTACACCTTCCTGTTGACACTTAGCTCAGTCTCACGGTGCTCTTTATTTTGTTTGGTTGATTCAGACAAGCTATTAACACCCTCTATACATTGTTGCCCATTAGGATACAAGGTAAGAAAAGTTGTTCCGGTCCAAACTCTTCATTTGATCTGAAACTAGAAGACGTAACTAGAAACAAAAACCCAAGTTTCCAGGTAGTCAGTGTCCTTCTCTCCCACAGCTCACATGTAGGCAGGTAAAGACACCCCAGAACTGACTTCTCTGTTTTGTTCTTTTTCTACTCTCTCTCTCTCTCTCTCTCTCTCTCTCTCCCTCCCTCCCTCTCTCTCCCCCCCTCTGTCTGTCTCTCCCTTTCTCTCCCCACCCCCCATATGTGTACTCTACATGTACCCTACATACCAGAAGAACATCTCATTGAGGCATGTTGTCCCTCATTCCTAAGCAGTCAGTCATTTCGATGTTCCATTCACAGAACTAAACATTGCTTCCCACCAAGAGTGAGACTCGGGAGCTGGCTTGAGACAGTCCACCCATGCATTACCCACTCCCCAATGCCTGCTGTGCTGGAAACAGGTTGGGTGCTGCAGACACAAAGACGAACCAGACACAGTCCAGCCTTCGAGCTGCTTGTGCAGTAGTGTAAGAAACAGACTTGCCGCAGAGATGTTCTGGGGAGTGACAGGGGGGTTTTAAGAGAAACAAATGTCTGCCTGAGACCATAAGAGATGGAGAAGTATATTTTCAGGCAATGATAATGTGAGCGCCTCCAAATAGCCACCAATTAACTTTGTTCCTTTTTCTCAAAAGCCAGAAGTATCTCAAATTTCAGTTGTTCACATTACTCAGAGCCACGACAGAGGCACTATGAGAGGGGACTAAGGAAAAAAGGCAATTCTGTGCCTTAGCACGTGTCCTGTGAGTATCCATATCCTACCCCAACAGCAGCTTGTCTTCCTAATTGTGTTTTCTCAAAGCAAATGCTAACATTGTGTTTTATCCCCTGAGCACACACCAGCTGGATAGTAGGAGGAAGCCAGTTCAGCATTAAAAATTGACTGCAAATATTTAGAGGGCAGACTAAGCCACAGGCAGATAACCTGGTGGAATATAGCATTATTTATAACCAGGGGCCAATTGTTCGAGCTTACCCTGCAGCCCATCCCCCATCCCTGCTGAGACTATGGTCCTGTTAGGAGTCTTAATTGACCCTTCTTATGAATGTATCAGTAGAAGTATAGAAAAGGTCATGTGGAATTTAGAGGACATTAGTGAGACCTGTGTAAATTTAGAGTTGTTAGATCATTTTCTAGTGAATAAAACCCAAAATTTGCCTTTCGCTTTGTGAATCATCTTCTCGCCAGCAACTGCCCACTGTAAAGATTCTCTAAGGCCCCTAAAGTGATGGGACATTAAGTGTGTTTCATGGAATAACTGCATCAGCTTAAATTGCTATTTACTTTCACCATAGAAGCTCTGGATGAATAGAACGGAAGACGGTGCCGTTTTCATCCACTAAAACAAATCTTTACTGAGGAGAGAAAGAGGAGAAAAAAAACAAACTGTCAGTCGCTGACACTGTCATTGGTCCACCACTCAGTAAATAAACATAACGTCTATTAGTTGTCATGGAAACGCTCTGTCTGATGCTGAGCCTCAACGCTCCACAATAAAGAAACCCTGATATTTGAAGCTCGGCACAAACAACTCCTTTGGCATTTCTCATGAGCTCACCAGCTAGCGTTTTTCCCTGTCGGCTTCCTTCCTGGGACATGAATGCATTTGCTCCGGAGAAAGACGTGTATCTTAGAAACCCATCAAAAACATTTGAATGCAGTACCTCGGCCATCTCTGCTCCTGCCACTCCCCCCCACCTCTCTCTTGACCTCTCTGCCTGAGAAGAATTTAAATGGCACATTTAGTCACTGCACATTGTGCTTCCTGTGCTCCATGCTGCATAAAAGGGATTGATTGAAGCATTTACAGTAACCGTGTGGGCAAGAGGGACCAGGTTTTCTGCTCAGCACCAAACGTTCTTAAATACATAATAAGCAGCCACGATGTGGGTGGTAGATGAGCATGCTGGCATTGTCTCTTCCTCAGTAAAGAATTTTTCGTTAGTACAGACTTGATGTGCATTTCCAACATTCAATAAGAAAGCAGCTCAGATGTGTGGACATAAATAAAGGATGCTTAAGCCTTGAGCTTCTGAGATCCCCCAGGGTCTCAGAAACGTTGATCAAAAAAGTCAATGTTTCTATAAATTTTTTTTTTCTTAAATCATAGAATTTCTAGCACATCACAAAGCAGGAATGGATGAGTTTTAAAGGTTCCAGCTGAGCACCACTGAAGCATCAGGGACTCCATTGTTAATAATCAGCTGAAACGCTAGCGCCAGCTCACATCTGAAAGCGGCGCGCAAATATTCAGCATTTCTAAAGCCCCCGAGACTTGACAAGCTGGGCATAAATCAGAGTGATTTGAATTCCTGATTTCCTGGCATTTTTCCCGTGATAATCCCCACACATCCCTAACATCACACTGTCACCCTGTCAGAGCTGAGGGCCAGGGTGGATCCCAGCAGCTGCAACCCCAAGTGTCGAACAGGAAAGACAGCTTCTGCTGCCCTCCAGGCCTCAGAATACTTCCTTCTGAACCCTTTAAGATCTTCCACTAAGTCTCCGTAAATGAAGCCAAGGGCAGATTTTATTTATCCCAATATTCTAATAGGCCTTTTTCATCATTGCATGTAACTGTCTCTAGATTTTTCTAGACCTTATTAATCCATCTCTGGATGTCCACAATGGTTTCAATGGCCCATGGTAAGGAAGCAATTGAAGAGGGAAAAACAAAGGGCTTCTGAATGATGAGGTTGGTCCCAGCTTCTTAAAATGAGCACAGATACCACTTGCATCAGGAAGCTGAATGAGCCATCTTGAACCAGAAATCCCTATGGAGATGCTTCATCAATTTGGCAAATGTCAACAGGGGAGCTAGGGAAAGTACCCTTAGTGTCTGAAAGTAGAGTCCAGGGATCTGCATTGTGTGACCACAGGGCCAGGCACATGTAGAGACCAGTTAACACGTGCTGTTCTGACCTGAATGTACCATTTGTTCTATGTGTTCCTCCAGAGGAAAATAATTGTTCATGTTGTGGGACATTTGTATACTGTGTGGAGATGTATTGCTGTGATTGGTGTAATAAAAAGTTGAATGGCCAATAGCTAGGCAGGAGAGTGTAGGCGGGACTTCTAGGCGGAGAGAGAACTCTGGGAAGAAGAAAGGCAGAGTCGGCAGCCAGACTCAGAGGAAGCAGGATGGACAGCATGGAGATGAGGTAACGAGCCGCGTGCCAGAACGTAGATTTAAAAATATGGGCTAATTTAAGTTATAGGAACTAGTTAGGGACAAGCCTAAGCTAAGGCTGAACATTCATAATAAATAATAAGTCTTCATGTCGTTATTTGTGAAATGGCGGTCACAAATGAAAAAGTACATCTACACATTCACAGTTTTATTTTCTTATTTCCTAAAAATTACTTCTCAGTCAGATTTGTCCCTTACTTTCCAGCGTTCTCCCTTCCAGGGAGATGACTTGAAGAGGCAGTGTTCCTGTCTCTGGACAGCTCTATAGAGGGTGCCACTCACCTCCACCAAGAGACGTCGGATGTCATGATGTCACAGTGTCACATCAGGAGCTTGGGGGTGGGACTTGGAACCTCCATGGCCTTGACCACACCTCTGAGCTCTAGCTTCTTCACAGTTAAAAATTTTTACACAAATTATGTGCCACATACAGCCAACCTCCTGGATTCTCCAATGCTGGCTAGTCATGGAGTGAGAAAGGGTAAGATCGGCACGTGCGCTTGGCCGGTTAATAAACCTTTACAGTACTCATAGAATGTAAAATTCAAGGTGTCATCATTCCGTATATGTTGTTTTATGTTGCATTTTCACCCTAGCCTAACAAAGTTCCCCGTATTTTAAAACATGCCAGGTAAGGGCTGGTGAGATGCTCACTGGGTAAAAGTGTTTGCCACCAAGTGAATCCTAATGACCTTAAGTTCACGCCTTAGAACGCACAGCAGAAGAGGAGAACCAAGTCCTGGTAATTGTCCCCCAGCCTCCACAAGTGTGCCATGACATGCATGCATCTACACTCATGTGTGAAATCATAATAAGTAAAATTTCAAAAGTTTAAATACAGAGGGTGAGAATAAGTATGAATAAACTAGAATGACATGCATGCATGAAAATATCATAACAAAATCACGACTTTGTACATTAACTTAAAAAAATCAATTACATGAAATATGGCTGACTCTTGACCATGGATGCCTCCAAGTCTCCCTCCACATTCCTTTATGATGCACAGTGTGGGCAATCTGGTTTCAGAAGAAACCTCAGGGTAAGAAAGATTTAAACGGGAGGGGGAGAGAGGCAGCCTTGAGGGAGCAAGAAGAATCAGACCCTCAAGAGACTGACATGTCTACACATTTCCCTCCTGGATGTAGCTCAAATGTATTGTGTGTCCATACCTTTTTGTTCTTTTCAGACACCATGGGAAAAAAAGATTTAAACAGCTTAGGGTGGTGTTTTATTCTGAATGCTCCATCCTCATGCATTTCATATGGAATGGAAGCAGAGGAGAAGTGGAATGGGGTGTTGGGGTATGAGGGATGTCATGGCAGGACCAGCCAGGCAGTATGGACTTACCATCCTCCTGGCTCGTGGGCCTGCCTTGGGACCCAGCACCAAAGCCAGCATTGGTTGCCTCCATCATGCAGGCCTCCAGGGATGCACTAAGCCTTCTCTGGGGCCAGCAAGGTGTGGAAACAGTTCTATCACCTCTCAGTGCAAGGACCGAGTGTCATTTCTCCAGGACTTTCCCTAGCAAAGTAAGGAAAACAGGGCCAGTTTCTACAAAAACATGAAGGCATGGGAGGCCCTTAGGTCCAGATACTCTCAGCTAAACTTGCCTCCCTTCTGAGTGTGGCTTACTTGGCACTGGTCCTGGGACCAATCTAGAACCTCTCCCTCTCCACTGTCTGGACTGGTTGTCTAACACACCCTCCATCTCTTAGCCAGGAGTCAAGTTGAATTCGCCCCACTTCCAGGCCTGGCTGGACTCTCAGCTTTCCCAAACATCCTTCCGGATGCCTTCCTGGAGAGATATGTGGGTGAGAAGGGACTTTGGAGACAGGCAGTCAGGGTTAATTCTTCAGTAGTCACTAACAGACTATGTGACCTTGCACAAACTAGTTACCAGTAGTCCCTGAGTCCCGATATCTTCCTGATAAAAGGAAGTGACTGTGCTGACTTCATGAACTGTGGCAAGATAAAGGAAACCTCAAACAGCCTCTTCCCCAGTCACAGGGCAAAAGTCTCTGCCTTCCCCACCTCCATCCCAGCCGGCCATCCTTCTGCCCCCCCATCCCCTACCCCCCCCCCAGAAACGTGTTTGGATTCTGATTCTCTCTTCATGGGGTGGCCTGCCCCAGTCCATGAATTTAGCCTGAAAAAAGTGTTCAGGGTGGAAGGAAGAAAGCCCAGTAGCTGGAATTCCTGGGAAAAAAATCAGTAAATCAAAATGAGATGAAATGACTCAAACTAGAGGTTGGAAGAAAAGAAAAAGAAACACAGTGTAAATGTGGAAATTTGAAGTAGGGGCCTGGAGCTCTTGACACAGTGAGAGCTGCAGAATGGGGGCTCAGTCATGAGAGGAAAGGAAGGATTATAGTGTGGATCTGAGAGACATGGACCCATATTGCCATGTCCTGCTTTTATGAACATTGGGAAGCCATTTTGCCCATAAGTCAGTCTCCGCACCCCACCCCCATGTGCGTGTGTGTGTGTGTGTGTGTGTGTGTGTGTGTGTGTGTGTGTGCCTTTTAAACAGGGTTGGAGACACCTTCTAATTAAATGGGAAAACATTGTAAAATCTAGACAGCAGCAGTATGAACCATTGTTCAACATCACTTTAATCACTGCTATGGCTGTGAATCACTTAACCATTTTGGATTTTTTTTTTTCAATTTTTAGATAGTGAGCCAAGGTGAGCTACAGGCTATTCATACACCCTGCTCTGCATCCCTCAGGGGATACGGAAGAGGTTCACACAGACTAAGTGCAGGCTGGCATTTCCCTCAGGGGATACAGAGCAGGTTCACACAGGCTGAGTGCAGGCTGGCATTTCCCGGGGAAGGCTTCCTACTCAAGTTGGTAGCATGGTGAGGATTTCTAGAGAAGCAGGTCTTAAATGGTCACACAATTCCCACAGGCATGGAAAGGATTACAGGACAATTTTTGTCATCAAAATGATGGGATGTAAGCTACTATTACACAGAGGGATTATTATTATCAACATTGTTGTATTACACAATTAAAAATAGAAGAGTATTTGAGTGTTCTCATGACAAAGAAATGACAAATGATAAGATGATGGAAACCTACGTATCCTAAATTGATTATTACACAATGTAAAATCATACCAAAAGTTCCACATAGCCATAAGGAAAAATAATCACTGATTAAAAACACAAAAAATAACTGGAGAGTAGTATTGGTACTAGAGGATGGGAAACAGAGGTTTGTGTGTGTGTGTGTACATGTGTGTGCATATGTGTGTGCTTGTGTGTGTACATGTGTGTGTGCATGTGTGTGCATGTGTGTGTGTGTGTGTGTGTGTGTGTGTGTACAGTCAGTAGAGAGCAAATGCTGCAAGGATTTGTACAGCAAATATCCCTCCATACATTCAAGCAGAACATTCTTTCTCAAGGAGGGACTAAAGGCCACCAGAGGTCCCTGCGGCCCTTTCAGGAATGACTCAAGGTCAAAGCGCTTTCACAGCAACACCACCGTGTTATTTTCACTTTCCACTGAAACCCTAAGACAAAAAGAACCGTCAGGTGAAATGCTGGTGCTGTGGCATCTGTGGCAGCTACTGCATGACATGCAGCTTTACTGCTGTTCATCTCGATTAAACAAACAACACAACGCAATTCCAGCTTTCATCCTTCATGAAGCATCAAAACACTGACTGAATTAATTCTTAACTCTTGGAAACACAACTTTTAAAATACAGAATGTTGTATCTGAAAATACCACTTTGACTTTCAAGTTCAACTGGCCTCTTTCCTTGGAATACCATTTTTTTCTCAAATAAATGACTGACAGATAGGCTACAATTACTTGTATTTATTCAGAGGAACTTTTTGTTTGTTTGTTTGTTTTTCAAGACAGGGTTTCTCTGTGTAGCTTTGCGCCTTTCCTGGATCTCACTCTGTAGACCAGGCTGGCCTCGAACTCACAAAGATCTGCCTGCCTCTGCCTCCTGAGTGCTGGGATTAAAGGTGTGAGCCAGCACCGCCTGGCCTAGAGGAACATTTTGAAGATTATTTCTTCAAGATTTCCAAGGAAGCAACTAAGTGTACTGGCTGTTGATAATAAAACTCAAATATTCTAGAAGAAATAAAAAATAAAAAGAAAGAAAGAATAAAAAAGAAGGAAAGGAAAGTACAAAAAGGAATTATAGAGAAAAGCTAGCTGCCCCAATGAGCCTGACATTGGCAGCATTAGAGCATTCGAAAGCCTTTTTTGTTGAAATCAGTAGCAATATTGACAAATGTCACATTGATATAGAATGCAATGTGTCAACACTGAGAAGCCTCGTGTACCTTAGTGAGCCCGTTTATAAATAACTAATGCATACTCCACAGTCCTGCATGGTGAAAAAGCTGCTCCATATGTGAAATAAAACCGCGGACTTCCATGTAACAGCGTGTTCACTGGTATGTGTCCAATTAACACTGGAAATAAAGGACCACGAACTGTTGAGTTGTATGTCTTGTCAAAGAACAATATCTGCAATGATCTGAAAACCAGGTAATCACATACTCTGGCCTGTTCCAACTATTTTTCTGTATGCAGCTTGATTTTCTTCAAACACTTCTGGCAAAACACCACATAACAACAGATTAAATACAAAAGGTATGAGAATCTAGTTGTCTTCAATTACGCCAAATATCACAGATGTTTGCAAAACTGGGGGACAACGTTACTCTCTTCATCAAATCACCACGCTGTAGAAGATATAGTTACTTTTAATACACATGTTATGGTGTTGTAATGGGATTGTTGTAGGGGTATTTGCTCCTCCCATGACCTTGGGCTATATGGCCCAGAGGAGGCGGTGCTTCCTGCTGTTGTACAGGACCTCTAATAAGGAGTTGGAGAAGGGTCCCATCCCCCTTCTCCCTGCTCCTGCCTGTGAGGTGGATTCGCTCCTGGTCAGATAGGAGGAGAACTTCTGCTGTCTACTCCATTCTGTAATCGTGAGTGTATTACCTCAATTTATATCTTAATAAATTCGGTTACCCATTTAATAGACTCACATGGATTGATCATAATAAATTGTTTTTAAGTAAAAAAATTATCATTTTTAGTTTTCATTTTTAGTACACTAAAATCATACTAATAGATATAAATCATATATGTAAATGCTATTAGAGACCCATGATAATTTTTAAGAGCATAAAGAGGTTCTGAGACCAAAAAACATGAGAACTTTTTTCCTGATAGAAGAAAAAAATATAATTTTCTAAGTGTAGAGCTTAACTCTATTTTACAGAGAAACAGAGAACTTCAGAATGTTCTACTGTACATGGATGAACTTCGAGAAATCCAGTGAAGGGTGAAGTAATGGTAGATTCTGTGTTTCTCAGTTTAAAACACGACCAAGTGTCACTGATCACTCCATGAACTCACACCAGCAGTAGCAATACTGGTCATGATGGTAGCCAAGCCAGCGTGTCCTTCCTGCACGTGTCTCAGCCCTGTGGTTCAGTGGATGCAGCGTAAGCATCCCGCACTTGACTTGGTCTTCTGCTGTGGTTGCGTGCAAGGATGTGCAGACTGAAATACACACTGCATTATTTCACTTTTTACGATTAAGCCATCATGCTATTTTAATTACGCATCTAGATAATTTATATCAGAAACCTCATGACCCGTACAAAAGGGTCATTAGGTCTGAGAAGTATCGGTTTCACAAGAAATGAAGGTCACAACAAGAGTTCTGAGGTTTCTTCGTAGAGGTGATAGCTGAAGCCACAGGGAAGGGTCAGCTTGTGAGATGTCTGGTTTGCAGTGGCGTACACCTACAAGTGATGGAAGAATGAATACCCTCCCTGGGATAGAGGCAAGTGCCAAGGTGAGCACTGCCCATGAGCATGCGTCCCGCTGCTTGTTCTCGGCCACAGACCGATGCCTCGTTAGCGCTCCCATCCCTGCTTGCTCACCAACTCCAATCACTTCCTTTCCCTCTCTGCCTCGTCTTACCTTTCTTGACTGAAAGACACTTCAACCCATCTCCAAAATACATTTGAAGTGTGGGAAGTGAGCTTGAGCTTAAATTCCTGTTACTCTCAGTCTCTCTTCATCACAGCTAAAGTCTCTGTTTCCTTCCGCCCATGAATTTTGAAATTCACTCAACCTCACGTTTTTATAAAATGGCCAACAGTGTCACTCTCTTCACCCATGATTAAAATCCAGTTGTTTATTTATAGGGCCATTTGTTGCAGAAACCTCTTCTTAAAAAAAAATAAATAAAATAAAAATTAAAAAAAAACTATAATTGCTTCTTCAGATAGTTTCCTTCTATCTGCCAGAAGATGTCATTTTGGAATAAGGCCATTCAAACGGGCTCAAAGCTGAGTGATAAGTCAGCCCAAATGAGGTCAATGTAAATGACTAGCCACGACGGGGGGAAATCGGTTAAATTAAAGCCAGAGTAAGGAGCAACATATCACGGAGTGAGAGGTACACGTGTCAAATGAAGGAGCGTTATGAGGATTAATGAGTCCGTTATTAAAAAACGCTTTGGGATTCCTGGATGAATGGCATTGTTGAAAGTGGGGGCAGGGCTGGCAGTTACAGACTGCCGTTATATCAAGGACTTAGAACAGACTCTGGGGAAATATAGAGAAAGCAAAATGGAAGAACCTAAAACATGTCTTCCTTATTGACTGTGGTCTTTCTTCTTTCTTTAAACTACATTCAGCAGCCTAAACACTTAATTCAGCAGAACATGCAGGCAGATGCAAAGTTCGACAAAGTGTAACATAAGCTGCTACATGGTGCTGCAGTCTATGAGAGAAAGACCCAACCAATTCAGAATGAACATAGTCTCATTCTCCACTACGGTTATATAATAAGCTCGTGTCAAATGGAGAGGGTCAAAAAGTTCTCTCCGATGAAGCACAAATGTAGCCAGAGGCAGGGGCACAGCCCCACCCAGGCTCTTCCCTTCTGGGTTGGACTGTCATCATTGCTAGTTCTAAGTATCTCACAGGTCTCAGCAAGCATGGGGGACCTGCCTTTCCCACCTGGAAGTTTGCACACTGAAGAACTCCCTCCCCTTTGAGAGTTGCACAAAACTGTGCTGAGGTTCCCGGTGCTGGTGTTTGCAGTTTCAAACACACTCCCTGCTCTCTGACGGCTTAATGAACAGTTTGTTGACGTGGAATCTTAGTTTGTCTAACTCCATTCGGTCTGTTGGGGCCGAGTGTAGAAGCTCAGCCTAAATCAATGGCCTCCCATGCATTTTATTTCAAAATAATGAGGACTACATCATGTTATCTATGGAATGGTCCAGAGAAATGGCACCAAATTACACCATATAACCCCTCCTTAACATGCGCACACTTGAGATTTTAAATGTTTCAGCAGGCCAAGAGTTACTTCACTGCAGGACACAACCAATTCCAGGATAATTTCCTAGGCTGCCTACTGGTGTACCCTGAACTCTTGCAACCCTAGCAAGCTAGGTCCTGCCACCTGTCTTCAGCCGGCCAGTTAAAGAGATAATCAATAACCACAGAGCAGAAGAGGGAGACTTCTTCAGTGGGGCTGTATTGGAAGGAGGAAGAATAAGGAGGTCCAGTGACTCCTCCAGTGTTGAAATGAGGTTCAGGTTCAAATAGAAGGCAAAAAGGATACACAGTTAAGCAGCCCCGGTCAAGGTGTGGTCCCACCCATCACGGACCCATCATAGTCCCAGCTCCAGTCTCGCCTGCGAGGTGGTCTACAAGTTGTCAGAACTGTGTGTATTCCCTTTCCCAGGAGACAAGTGACCCCTCTGGCTGGCACCAGGGTCCAGTCCCTTTCCTTCTCCCAGCATGGGACTCCTGAGGAAATCCAGTTTCATGGGTTCATTGTTGGAACAGTCCCAAAAGCCAAAGGGTGGAGTATTGCTTCCAGCCCCGGCAACTACAACACTGGGAAAGCAAGGAAGATTCCGAGTAAAATTTAACGCCAAAAAGGTTAAATGTCTGTTTGATGGAGATTTTTCTTTTAATTCCCAACATTTTATAGTTCAGTTAAATGTGTTGCTATTGATAACTAGGTAAAGTAATGTAAAGATTGTATATTTACATAACTTATTATATATATACTATTATAACATACAGCTTATATATAACATAATATAAATACGCAGATTACTTGGTTCAGCGCTACTACTTGCAAGGGATTTGTTCTATGATTACCCAGCCCCCGCTCCACAGGTGACTATAGTTAGCAAGCTCTCTTTGGTCATCTCAGACATTGTCTGTGGTTTGCAGACATAATACTGTAGCTAGAGTTTTCCTGCCTGGCCCACGGTCAGGGCAAATCTCTCTCACCCGCCAGTCCCACAGCCGCTTAGACCCGAAAAAGTAAACACAGAGACTTATATTGCTTACAAACTGTATGGCCATGGCAGGCTTCTTGCTAACTGTTCTTACAGCTTAAATTAATCCATTTCCATAAATCTATACCTTGCCACATGGCTCGTGGCTTACCGTGATCTTCACATGCGGCTTGTCATGGTGGCGGCTGGCAGTGTCTCCTGACTCAGCTTCCTGTTCTCTCAATGCTCCTCTCTGTTAGTCCCACCTATACTTCCTGCCTGGCCACTGGCCAATCAGTGATTTATTTATTGACCAATCAGCAACACATTTGACATACAGACCATCCCACAGCATAATACATTGCTTCTTTTAGAGAGCTTTGCCCATTCTATAGATTCTACTCTGTTTTGTTATTTCTTTTTTACATGTAACAATATTTTGAGATCAGCCTTCATCAGTAAATACAAACAGTTGCTTATACTGACTCCGTAATTTTGCACACATATATAGACCATAATGGATTCAATCTCTGATAGCATTTAAATTTTAATGTCATCTTGCTATAAATAATATTTTAATGAATATACTTGTGAATGAGGTATTTCCTACATGTGCAATGTTCATCTAGGACTCTTTGATTAAATGTCCTATACGTTTAATTTTATTAGATATTGTTCAATTACCTTCCATACTTAGCCTCCCAACCTTATGATGAAAATGTAAGAGTTTATCTATTATTTGAGGATAGAAAGGAGTGAATGGCACCTAAAGAGGTCACTGGAATTCCTGTAAAGGGAAAGTGTTTGCTCCTGGTGTGCAGGCCCCTCGAGGAGCCCTTGGAGGAAAACCTGATAAGTGCAACGATGTCGACATTAATGAATAGGTGAATGGTATAGTTTCAGTGGAGAGACAGGAAATAATCCTTGGCTAAATAGCAAAGCAGAGAACCAGGAGCTGGGGTAGTAGGCATGGAGGGAGATTTAGCCAACAGGAAACTACGAATGTATATTGTCTGTCTTTTGCCAACAGCCTATCCACTGTAATTATTACAGTAAAGAGAGAACTGGAACAGTGTCTCTTAGGCAGCATGTTCTTCCATGAGAAAATGTCAACTGTGTCATCCAAAAGCACCCACATTGACTTCTGCTGTTTTGTAGAGTAGGGGTGGTTAGCTGTAAAAATGTAGCCACTAGATCAAAATGTCAGCCCAGACTAATGCTCTTGGCTGCTCTTGGGAACAGGCTAATTGCTAGAACTGCCTTACTGGCCATCAGTCCATCTGACCATCACACTGGGAGAAATGATCAGATGGGTGCTTCAGTAGACAGTCTATTCTGAATGTCAGAGGCTACCCCAAAGTCACACAAGGCACAGAATATTTGGATTTAGTTGTTGGTTTAATGATCCAAGGAAATTAAGTAATTATTAAGAGGTAAGTAAATTTTCAAAAGAGAGCATACACTTATATAAAATATTATATGCATTATTATAGCACATACTACTAAATAATCTAATGAGTATATGAGTAGATGTACTTAATGAAATGCCACTACTTACAAGTCACTGTCCCCACTTGATTGCAAGACTTCACAATAGGTGTACTGTTATCTCCACTTTACAAACAAGGAGATTGAAGCCTCCATACATGAATTCTGCCATAATTAGTCAGCTAATGAAAATTGTGACCCAAGCACATAAGACTCTCAACCCATCCTTCTAGTGTTCCGAGAGGCTCTGATCACACGGGGAGTGAATGCCACGGTTCACTCAGCACTCACACCATTATGGCATATTTCTTTCTTGGAGCTGCCTCACTAAGTCAGTGGATGGCAGTGTGTATGACATGCAATTAAATCTGGGTCTCACATTCAAGCCATCTCTTCTAAATAACACGTGATCCCTTTTGTACAAAGGATGGATTAGACTTCAGCTCTGGGAATGGTACATTTGTAGTGCTGACTTTCCTTGCAGAACATATCTGATCACCCTGGGCGTTGGGGATGTTTCAACATTTACACTCGACATTTATCACAGTGTGGTTGTTGCCTGTAACACTTTTTTTTTTTTTTTTGTACCTGGATCATTAGAGAGACCACTGGACATTTTAAAACCAAATTGAGTTTAAACACATTTCCTTGACACATCTGTTTTGTTAAATGTATCCCATGAAGCCAGCATTAAAAGCAATACCATTAAGAGGGCAAAAGGTAAGCTCATTTAGTTGACCAAATTGTGTAACACAATGAATTAATATGGTAATGCGTCTTTGGAGACCACAGCAGATAATGGGGGTGAACAGAGGAGCTTGAGTCTGGTTTTGGAAAAGCAAAGCCAATTCATCATTATGCTGTAACAATATAAGGGAACATTTCTCATCTCCGGCACACCTCCCCCAGTTCTGAATGCCTGGGTTGTTCTTCTTGAACACCAACTTTGACCGATAAGACTTGGCTTCCTCACACTGCTGTGTTTCTGATGCCCAGGGAGCGCTCTCGTTTGTGTTTGGAAGCAAAGCAAATAAGGAAGATTTCAGTCCTAAGTGAGAGCTGAAAGGGGTGGGGGGAGCTGCCCCTCACCCTTCAGAACAGTTAGCATAACACTCCTCACACAGACAGAAGGCAGAGGGAAATACCACAAAAGATTCCAGCTGGCGGTCTCTTCCGGAAAACATTAGAAATCACACACTATGTGAACTGTCACTCATTTCTTGGAACCCATTCTTCTCTTAGCGGCTTGGGTTCTATTTTTACTTTGTCAGAAAGACCCCGATGAATGCCTACTGTGCCTAGTCAGCAAGGGTGTACCCATTACCCACCTCAGGGAGAAATGCTATCTAAATTCTGTTTTCTCTGGACTATAAAATCAAATATGCTCATTCGAAAAGCTAAGAAGACATGAACAAGTATAAGGGAGAAAGTACAAAATCATTGGTAATCCCAACTCTTAGAATACCAATGCTGTTTTAATGTATCTATCTCTATATCATGTGCCATTAAATAGTTTTCAAAATATAATTAAGTTGCTGTGATAAAATGGTTTCAAAATACTTCTGAAGTTTGAGCATTTGGGTCTCTGATTATCATCATCATCATCATCATTATTATTATTATTATTATTATTATACATTTTGCAATGAGAAAGTGAAGAAAAACACTCTGATATAAACATGATACCATATTGGTCTCTTTCAGGACAAATTTGTGAAATCAGGGTTTCTGGGCCAAGAGGCATGACCAATTGTGATGTTCTTCCATCAAATTCACTGGCTACTGCCCAACCCTTCTTCTGAAGGTCTCAGCAAGTTCTGATGCTTCCAACACCTTCCTGAACCCTGGTTCCTGTGCTCTGTGGTGCCCAGTGACCAGCCCTGGACTCTCTGCTTCTGTCTTCACAGCCCCTTTCTGGGACCCCTCTGTGTGACCATTGATGTTGAAGTTCCTTAGGCTCCTCCTCCTCCATCATGCTCAGTGAGCTCATCTACACCCAGGACTTGGCTTCCCATGCCAAACTAGTATGGCGGCACTCATCTGCAGTCCCAATATTCAGAATGCTGAGGCAGGAGGGTCAGGAATGAAATCTAACCTGGACTATGTAGTAAGTTTGAGTCTAATCTATGCTGGATAGCATTGACTCTGTCTCAAAAACAAACAAACAAAAAACAAAAGCAAAAAACGTAGAACAAGACAAAACAGGCTTTCCATTGTTAGCCCTGTCTTGGGCTCCTTTTCCAGCATCGAAGATTTGCAACCTAGACTGCTGGACTCCTCTCCAGCCAGTGTCTTGTGGACAGCTGCAATCATTGCCTCATCACACCAGTTCTGAGCTCCCAATGCCTTATTCCAGAAGAATGATGAACGTTGCTGCTGATTGTGTGTATCATGTCCCTGCTCCTGGTTTATAAGGACTGGATCCCTAGTAACACAGTTAATAGGATCTTGTGTATTGTCCAAGATATACTATACAAATGAAAGTCTCCCCACTGATATCTGGACCACACCATTTATTCTCTGGGTGTTAACCCTAGCATGTGGCTGGACCCTATGTCTCTGTTCTGCCAATGGTCTCTGCTCCGGGTGCTAAAATTACTCAGCTCATAATAAATATTATAGAGGTAACAACATCAAAGCTAAAGAGTGAAATAGACAAAGTAATACAGGGTAATAGCTTATGAGACATGCTAAAAATGATGAATTGAAGGAAAATCAAGTTTATATTTTAGCTAAATTTCCTCCAAGAACCAGGATCTGCAAAATTTTAGTCATAAATTAGACCTGGAAAAAACAATGGTAGAGAATGGAATTTGTAAGATTTGATATGGATCAAAATGAGGGGTGGATGATTTTAAAAAACTCAACAGTGCATTAAATATTTAAAAATAATTTCAGGTGAGCAGTGGTGGTGCATGCCTTTAATCCCAGTACTTGGGAGGCAGAGGCAGGTGGATCTCTGAGTTTAAAAGGCCAGCCTGGTCTACAGAGCAAGTTTCAGGACAGCCAAGGCTACACAGAGAAACCCTGTCTCAGAAAAGCCTAATAATAATAATAATAATAAAGAAATGAAAATGGAGAAAATGAAATCATTTTAACTATACCATGAAAACCCATTAAGAAAACAGATCTCATTAGATTCTTCACTAGAGGATAAATGATTTCCTGTGAATGACAATGTGATGAGTATGACTGTTACTTTTCCTCTTCCCACCCACATTCTACAGAGTGAGACAACCAAGCCATACTCAGCATCCATCCACAGGCTCCCAGTGAGGCTGAGTAGCAGGGTTGTGCCCCATATAGGAGATTCCCAAAGGCAGGGCCAACCAGAGCATCATCCATGCACTTTGCACAGCTCTCCTGCCCTCTTCCCTTAGTACCACACCTAAGCCTTCTATGAAGACGATCTTAAAACTAGGCCGTGAAAGCAATAAAGCTTCTTGGAAAACATCTGTGGCAGTTGTTCTCAAAGAAGAGCCACAGAACTGCAAAACCAAATGCCCACCCAATGTTGTCTGCAGAGTGGATGAATAATCAATACCTTACTCTTGTTGGTGCTGCTAAATGAACGGTAGTGTTTTCTCACTCTGGGGCCTCCAAATCAATAGATTCAAAAATTCCAATTATTGCCATGGGGGGGAGGGGAGTTGGGCATCATTTTAAGATTAAATGAAGTCTTCCAAGCCAAAATGGATACAACCAATGCCTTCACTTCACACCTGGCGAACAGGAAAGCGAAGCCCCTCCCAGGCTCACTTACAGACCTAACCACAATGCCTGCCTGAATATTCTTATTCCGGTTCACACACCAAGGGGTCTTTCTATCAGATTCATATCTAATGGAAGTCAAATATGAACATGGCCTTGTGGCTTCGATGAGTCTTGGTAGTGTCTATTTCCAACCTTGTTGGAAGCAGGAAACTGAGTTCTAAGCAACGGAAAGAATGGAAGCCACACCCACAAAAGATGTCTCTCCTGCTAAGAGGAAACAAGCTGCTTTGGAGTTTTGGTTTCTCTGTCTTCCATGAGCTGAAATATGAACACAACTATGACCAACGTGACCTTAGTAAAGAAGTTAACAGCTGCACATGATGAGGGAGCCTCTGAGTATCAGGCATCAGTCTAGAATACATTGTGGAAGCTCTGTGCAGACCATTCACTCTCAAGACACTGTCCTGTGGGAACTGTCATGACCCTCTGTCTTCAATGTAATCTGTGGAGTGAACACATAGCAACATCAGCCAAGATGTACTCAATTCTAGATTATTCTGCAGTGTCTGATGGGAGTGACTACTCTCGGGATCAAAAAGATGAATCTGGTTCATGTGATAAACCTAAGCTATAGATGGCAGCTGCCTGTTATAGGGATCTCTACTACATAAAAATACATTCTGTTAAGGGACTGGAGAGATGGTTTAGTGGTCAAGAGCATTCACTGCTCAGAGGACCTGACTTTGTTTCCCAGCACCCACACGAGGCAGCTCATAACCTCCTATAACTCCAGCACCCTCTTCTGGCTTCTGCAGGCACCAGCACTCACATGCACATGAGCACACACACACACACACACACACACACACACACACACACACACACACACGCATAGTTTTGAGAAATAAATCTTTAAAAATATTTTCTAAATAGCCTGTTCTCATAACCTAGTGAAAGAATTATGTGAGACGACAGAGAAAACACAAGAACTACGCTGTGCATTCGTTGAAAACTATTTATAATTCAAGACCTTGATAACATTTATTCAAATCATATCTGACAGTATTAAAATATTTTCGTTTTGATCTTTAAACACTTCCCGCACTCTCTCTCTCCTATAATAAGGTTTGTAAAGGACTTTCTGACATACGAGAGAAGAAAGGGAGTTCAAAGTCCTTTTCCCTTCTTACTATGTTTTTCTTGAGCTCCCAACTCAAAGTTACACTTGGACTTCTAGCAAGAAGCAGTGAGTTGGGAGAGAAGGGACTGTAAGCCTGAGTGGCTGAGTCCTCCTGAGAAATAACCTTGCCTTGGAAACTCCTTTGCAGGCCGCCATCAGTGCCCCTGTTGGCCTCCCAAATGAAGGACTTCCCACCCAGCTGATGCAGACCTAGGAATCTCAGAAAGCAGAGAAGGGACAGTTGTCTCCTTCTTCATCTTGCCCACACACAGCTACTCTGTCCTGGAAGGCACCACGTCCTCTCACTGAGCCTCCCAGGGCATCTCCACAGACTCAAGGATTAAATGAGGCCTCCCATTCCTTTCTAGTTTAACAAATTCCATTATGTATAATAGGATTATTTCTCCCTTAAAATGGGAAGCGCTTATGTCTGCTGAATCTCTCTTTTCCTGTCTCTTATGTCTGCTGAATCTCTCTTTCCCTGTCTGTCTGTCTGTCTATCTGATGAATCTCTCTTTCCCTGTCTGTCTATCTACTGAATCTCTCTTTCCCTGTCCTGTCAGCTGGATCTTTGTGCCTTTCTTTGTTGATTTTCAACTCTCACAGTTCTCAGAAGAATTCAAGATGGCCAAGTGGCCTCCTCAATGCAGGGAGCCTCCTTTTGCCCATACCTACCCCATAGACCAGAGAATGTCCCTTTTCAGATGAGCAGCCAGTCAGCTGGAACCCGGACCATTTTCTGTCTTCAAAAATTTGTTGCAACAGATAGAACTCCAATAAATGGTCTTTGGATTTTTTCACAGTTGGAATGAGTGACTTATGTGCATAGATATATGAATACAATTTATATATATATATATATATATATATATATATATATATATCAGTATATGCTTTTTAATTGTCTTACTACATATTTCCATACCTACTATTCTTTCCATGAAAATGTTCTATGCTTATGATTTTTTGTATTGTGCAAAAGAATTCAAAAGGTGAAGTTGACTTAGATAATGTGTATTAGCATTTCTAAACAAATGATATGAAGCAAAACAAAATTTTCCTTAAAAAATGTAACTTCATTGACTTCAATATGTGAAGAGCTCAAATCAGTTCAGTCCAGGAGCTCCACCTAAAATACAGAGCTGGAGATGATTTCCTGCTTGCTCAGCCTCTCCACTTTGAGCCAAAGATGTTCTGAGCTTTTTCAACTACTGCTTGAGGAATTTAAAGTCTTTCACCAAAAGTAACCTTCACCAAGCACCATTCTTGTCTCGGCATTTACCAATAATCAGCACTTCAGTTTTGTAGTCATGAAGCAATATTCATTATTTTAAAGCTGTATTATAAAAAGTAATAAACATTTAACAATTTGAAATACATTGCTTACTAAAAATTTGTTCACATTAACTTAAAGCTTGACTTGGCCTAATTGTATCTTCAAAAGAACAGTACCTCGGGCTAGGGAGATGATTCAGTGGGTAAAGTGTTTACTCCATAAGCACGAGGACTGGAGCTCAAATCTCTAGCAGTTCAGATGATAAATACCGGGTGGGTGTGATAGCCTGCGTGGGAGAGCCTGTGTGGGATAGCCTGTGGGTGGGATAGCCTGCTCGTAATCCCAGTGCTTAAAAGAATGCAGATGAGCCAAGAGCAAGCCTCTCAACATGAAAAGCTGGCTATGGCAGTGCATGCCTCCATACTGATGTGCAACAGCCTGTACACATAGATGTGCACACACATATACACATATACCACACACACACACATGCAAAGAGAGAACATTAATTCAGGCTGCAATGGTTTTATGGCTTTGTAATAAGACAAAGTTGTGAAAAACTTTTCCACGGTCACTTCTGTCCTAAAATCCCTCCTTACTTAGAGACAACAAACTTCATTGGCTTTAATTATAATGATTCTCCTCTAAAATTTTTATTATTGGCTTTTACATAATATAAAGACCAAATAAAACTGAAATCTCACATCACATTAAATTATTGTAAATCCTGAGGAAATAAGCAGGTTATAACTTTTAATGGTGCATTGTCTTGATGATATAAAAAGACATGTAGATACAGACTTAAAATGTATTTATTTATTGTAAGTGTTCTAATGTGTATGTAAATCTGATGGTACATGAGCATGGTATTGTGGACATGCATGTGGAGGTCAGAAGTTGACAATGGATGTCTTCCTCCATCTCTCTATATCTTATTTTTTGAGACAGGGTTTTCTCTTGGAACCTGGAGCTCACAGATTCGGCTAAATTGGTTAGCCAGTAAACTGCCAGGATCCTCCTGTCTCCGCCTCCCCAGGGTTAGGACTATAGGCATGTCCTGCCACACCCAGCTTTTCATGTGGGTGCCAAGGATGGAACTCAGGTCACAGTGAAGCGTTTTACTTATGGTGCCATCTCCCAGACCCCAATTAATTTATTCCTTTTCAGTTCCTAGTCATGAGACAAATGGTTTTTTCCACTGTGTGCTCCCTACTATAAGGTAGTACCTCAAGACAGGCCCCAAACCAGGGGAGCCAGCCAACCCGCACCTAAAACCCCTAAAACCATGAGTCAAATCTTTTTTAGTTGGTAAGTTGTTGTCTCTGGTATTTGTTACAGTGATTAACAGCCGACTAACGGAAGAGCTGAGCTAAATACCAACTTAAACACGAGAATGCCTTCCTCTTCTACAGGAGGCAAAAGTTAACACTGGCTGTCTCCTGGCTCTAAAATACATAGAAAAACCAATATATTTTTGGAGACCATCTTCAGGGAAAGTCAACCATTGCTTATCAGTGTGTGGTGGTTCAAGCATTCACTTTCCTGCATGGTTCGACCTCAAAATGTTAAGGATAAATATGTGATGCTCCTTCTGGACAAATGAAATTTCGGCAGACAAAATTGCTTTATGACCAAACTAAAGTCTATTTAATAAAAAATCTTTAATAAAGCTGTGGTCTAAACCCAGTCCGAAGCAATGACAAATAATAATGTTCTACTTCTCATCAGAACATTATAATCAGATCATAGATATAAGCCAACACTGTCCCCGTGGTTTTAACGTTTAAAGTTTACATGGTGAAACTCCGTAATGTGACTCAGAGCCATGGGAAAATCAATATAGAAACACAAAGGAAACAACCCTGATTTCCTTACTTCACACAGGAGGATGCTGGCTGGCTTTGCTCACAAAGGGCAAGGGTGCCCATGAGCACACACTCACACAGAGCTAAGTACACCTTCAAATTTACTCTAGGAATGAACTGATTTTAAACTAAATTAATTTAATTTTAAAGTTTCAAGTTTAAAATGGTGAATTCACTAATCCCTCCTCTCTATATTTAATGACTAAAAGACACTTATGATCGAAGTATGTGGCTGTTCATACAGGTTTCAGGTTCATCTAAAAGAAAAGCTTTTGCTGTATCAGGACCGCAGTATGAACATAGTTGATCTCCATCTTGAGGATTGTAGATTGTTTACTGGATCAGAAACTGGACCAGAAACAAGAATACATGTTCATAATGGCCTCAGCCATACGCTAAGCTGGCTCACTAGGTCAGGGCATTTCTCTCTCTGTGCTCCTAAGCACATTCCTAAAGCTGCAGTGTCACCCCAGAACCCATGTGTTGACACTTCCCATTCCTTCATGTCATCTGATGCCAGTGGCTTCCTTTAATCAGTCACGTGACTGTGTAGACCATTATGCTCTGATTCTCACAGGAGAATTATACTTCTTGTTCCCTTGTTCCTACTTCTTGACAGGTTTTTCTAGGGGAATTCAGAAAAAAAAAAAGTTTTCTGATAAACATCGGGAAATGTCCCCATTTGTAAACATTGGGTTTGACAGGAGAAAAATTTCAGGAAAACAACAGAGTGTTGTGACAGCATTTTTTTCCATTTTCAAACAATGCCCAACAAAAAGACTCTCGAGTCATTACCACGAGCTCTCTGCCCCACCCCATATGGGTGCCATATCCTTTCTCTCATTCCAAATCCCCTGGCTGCTCAGCTCACATCTAGCTCCCCCTTGGTCACATAACTGACCCAAAGAAGGCTAGGACTAGAGCAGAGTGCTCAAAGCATGCTTAGGGCAGCTCCCCAGGTCCTGAGCACGCTTGGAGAGCTTCTCAGATTAACAAAACCCATCTCTACTCACAGACACTGCAGCGCCACATCTAACGGTTTAACCTGGCTTTTTCCAAAATAATGTTTGTTTGTTTAAAAGAGTCGATTTTACTGCTGACCAGGAAGTAGAAAAGGCTTAAAACTTTCTGACTTTGATAACTCTGCAATTCTTGGTAACTCCCAGCGGGGCTAATCTCCTGGGGCCTAAAATCCAATTCACGTGTGATCATGGGAAAGTGGTACCTGAGACCCTGGAGGCTGGCCAGGATGGCCTCGGCTCTGCTCAACACACAATTCAGCCTTCGGAAGCCCATCCACGGACAGTGCCAGCCTCCCGTTCTGTCTACCAGAAGCCCTGCAGGAGCTGTGGACAAACTCTCTCCTGCTTTTTTTTGTTGATCTCTTCTCCTCAGAATGAGTTCCTGTGCTGCTGGAAACACTTCCATAGGGAATGAAAACTGGACCCGGATTTTCTATTTCCTGCTTTTCTCCCTCCTTCCTCACATCATTTTCTTCCTATCATCCTTCCAGTAGTGTTCCTTTGCGTAACAAAGAGAATTGTTTCGGGATCTGTTCACAGCCTTTGGCTCCCCACCCCCACACCCCCACCCCCGTTTTCTTCTGAAGCAGAGAGCTCAAGTCATCACCCAGTGTGCAGGGCACTTTACCAGCTCATCGGCGGTGTCTTCTCCCGCCCTCCTTAGAATGCACGTCCCCAAAGCTCTGGGCTTGCCCTATTCAGTTCCATGGCAGGCCTTCAAAAAGGATTTCCAGCTACAGAGCATCTTTGCTGGAATCGAAGTTCTCCTAACATATGAGCTACCCATGTCCCCCAGAGTCACTGTTCAATCCTTTGAATGTAAACTAATAAGTTCCAGCATATAACATTCTGCTCTATATGTAAAATATTCCTAATAATTATAAGAAAGGAATTCAACTGAATTGTCCATTACCAACACATGAACGATGTTCTTATATGCAAGCTTGGAAAATAAGTATTGTCTAGGTAACAAACAGGAGACAGAGGAAGTATATCCTAGAAAGTTTATGTTGCCTTTGGTCTTAAATACAAAGCATGTTCCATCTCATACAGGATATATCTTTTAAAGGATCTTGAGTCTTATTCAAGTATAAAAATGCTTCCAGGTTTTTAAAAATAATTTCATATATGCTTATTTTACAAATTTTTCAAATTTCATGCTTAGCACTGTCAGAACAAATCTCATTAATAACCTTACTTTCCATAGTGTAGAACATTCATAGAGGACATTAGCAACAAAAAACCAAGGTAACTAATAGCCTACATGTTATCAGGGATTTGTTCCCTTGTTCTACACTTATTGTACCACCTTATTAATTTGGAACTTTATCTCCAAAGTGATAAGTGAGGTGGAAAATATTCCTTCAACATACACTAGACTTCAGAAGCACAGGCACTGAAAAACTCAAAACAAAACTGCCTTATGAAACTGGCCATTTAGGTAATAGAGATCTACCCATTACTTTCTTCATCACTGTGACCAAATCCCTGAGAAGAAGCCACATTAGGGAGGGTGGGCATCTTTCAGTTCACAGGTGACAGGAGACAGCCTATCGCATCAGAGAAAGCATGCTGCAGGAGGGTGAGGCAGGTCACCAATCGTGTCCATAGTCAGAAAGCAGAGAAAGATAAAGGCCAGTGTTCAGCTCCCTTCCACCTCACTATCCCGACTCACATCCCAGCCGTCAGTGGTACTTCCCACATTCAGGATGGGGCTTCTCTCTTCAGCTCAACCATTAGAGACACACCTGGTTGCTGTGGGATGTATGGCAAATGTGTTGCTAATTAATCAATAAAACACTGATTGGCCGTTGGCTAGGCAGGAAGTATAGGCGGGGCAAGGAGAAGAATAAAGCTGGGAAGTGAAAGGCTGAGTCAGAGAGACACTGCCAGCCGCCACGATGAGAAACAGCTTGTGAAGATGCCGGTAAGACACGAGCCATGTGGCAAGGTATAGATTAAAGGAAATGGATTAATTTAAGCTATAAGAACAGTTAGCAAGAAGCCTGCCACGGCCATACAGTTTGAAAGCAACATAAGTCTCTGTGTTTACTTGGTCGGGTCTGAGAGGCTGTGGGACTGGCAGGTGAAAGAGATATATCCTGACTGTGGGCCAGGCAGGAAAAATTTAGCTACAAATGGCGTCCAACGTGGTGGCAAGAGTTTCCACCTAAAATCTGAGAAAAAAGATTCTAAAACGGAGCTAAAAACAGTTCCTAATTGTCTCTCTCAAATGAGCAGCAGCTGCCGGTTTGAGCTACTGGTGGGTTCCTAGCATGTGTGCTCGACCTGCAGTTTGGCGGGAATGAGGCCTCTGCAAGTGGCACATTAAGCTGCATGGTGGATTTAGACTTTGCTAGTACAAAACAAAAAAAGAGGTTTCTGGGCTACACGCTGCTTGGATAAAAGCATAAACCCACGATAGCTCCCAGAGCTGGCGGTAAACGTAGCCATGTTGGGAAGCTGAGGTGGGCGGAGCCAGCAGCCACAGCTACTGCAGGTTAAAGCAATAGATTCACAATAAGACAGATTCAGATGTAATAGTTTACAATGTGTGTAAAAATGTACATAGGCTTGAAAGAGAGAGAAAAAGGAATATATACAGTTATATAAAGAAATAAATGGTTTTTAAAAATAAAGTCTTTCAAGAGACAGTAAAGGTAGTATTAAAAAATAAGCCACGTAAAAATGGATATTACACAGAGAATCTGGATTGTGTTGTCTTTGGGATTTTTAACTGCAGAAAAACATTTGATTGTAAAAGCTGTTGAGTTATGCCAAAATGTATATTTTAAAGGTACCTTGACTTCAAAATTTGGATATAAGGATATGTTACTTTGGAAAGGAGTCTCTGCTTTTGTTCCCACAGAAAGCCAAAGGCTATGGAATTGTTCCAGATTAAGATACATCAGGTTTGACCAGCCAAGACGCCCTGAAGGTCTCCAATGACACCATGGCCCAGATGATCCAACATCCAGAATGGTTTGAAGGCATCTGGCTCAGACGATACAGCCTCATGGACTATTCCATAATTCTAAAATTTTCTTTGTTTCCCCATAAGATACAGCGCCCCCTTCCAGCAGGAAGTAGTAAGAGAAGCTACGCCCAAATTCCCAAATTATATGTAATTTTACTTTGTTAAGGTTAAAACCTTCCTTTTTGAAAAAAAAAAGGGGGGGAAGTGCTGTGGGATGTATGGCAAATGTGTTGCTAATTAATCAATAAAACACTGATTGGCCGTTGGCTAGGCAGGAAGTATAGGCGGGGCAAGGAGAAGAATAAAGCTGGGAAGTGAAAGGCTGAGTCAGAGAGACACTGCCAGCCGCCACGATGAGAAACAGCTTGTGAAGATGCCGGTAAGACACGAGCCATGTGGCAAGGTATAGATTAAAGGAAATGGATTAATTTAAGCTATAAGAACAGTTAGCAAGAAGCCTGCCACAGCCATACAGTTTGAAAGCAACATAAGTCTCTGTGTTTACTTGGTCGGGTCTGAGAGGCTGTGGGACTGGCAGGTGAAAGAGATATATCCTGACTGTGGGCCAGGCAGGAAAAATTTAGCTACACCTGGTGGTGTGTTCTCATGGTGATTCATGGGTGAAAGTGAGTAACAATCACAGAGGGAGAGGATGGACCATTGTTACAACTAAGAGCTTTCAAATAAAGAGCCCAGTGCCAGATGTGGGCTACCTCTCCTCAGTTGTTTGGGAGGGGTATCCTGGGAACCCACAGACAACACAGGTCATTTCTGTTGCTTTTGGTTGCCCACCAGATTTTAGTGGTAAGAATCTATTGCTGAATATACACACACCTTGGTAACAGGACATGGAGAAGTCAAACTGGTACTAACCAAGGAACTTCCTAATAGTTAGCTTTCATAGTGCCAGAAGGTGCTACACAGGCTGCTGGGGATGGAGAGGGGAAGTCATCAAAAGTCTTACTAAACTGCAAACCCTGTAACCTGTAATAATGTCCAGTGTGACAAGATATCTCCATGGGTACACTAGTCATAGAAGTGAATGAAGTAAGTAACTAAACCCTTTCTGATTGGATTTAAGCCCATTACAAAGGAGAAAATGTATGCCTACTACTGTAAATCTGGCCAAGACCCCATGGTTGAAGAGCTGAGAGGCTCCGGATGTGAACCTACTACTACTACTACTACTACTACTACTACTACTACTACACTGAATGGACACAGTATTAAACTCATCTCTAATTGATGAACTCACTACTTATTTTGCTTCATTGGCCTAATATCAAGATGACCTTTAAATTCATATCAATACCCACATATCAGTGCAGCTCTCAGACTTTATTGCTTTCTCTCTGCAGTGGATGGTGGCTAATGAAGAAACTCACATCTGGCCAGAGTATAGAGTAAGTTGTCTATGGAGTATTCTGCCACAAATGGGACTTTTATATCATGCCTTGTGCCCACAATACTAAGGGACTATTGAGGAAAGGAAGCAAAAAGAGTGTAGAAGCCAGAGGTCAGGGAGCACTGGAGTGAAACTGTGTCTTCTGGACACAACAGGATCACTGTGCTCACAAACTCACAGTATCTACAGTTGTTTTCCAATTGATATTCCAGAATAAAGTGGGGAGAGGTCCCAGGACCCACCCCTAGCTGGAGAGCTATTGACAGTTGATGATTTCTGGGAGAAGGAGTGTCCATGTGGTGGTTTGAATAGGAATGGTCCCATTGGTTCATCTGTTTGAATACTTGGTCGCCAGTTGGTAGAACTCTTTGGGAGGGATTAGGAGGTGTGGCCTTGTTGGAGGAGGTATGCCACTGGGGTTGGGCTTTGAAGTTTCAAAAGGTTCATGCAATTCCCAGTGTCTCTCTCTGCCTCCTGGTTACAGATAAAGATGTGAACCCTCAGCTGTTCTTCCATTGCACCAGTATGGACTCTACCCCTCTAAAACCATAAGGCAAATCAAGCACATTCTTTTTTAAGTTGCCATAGGAAGGGAACTAAGACAGTCCATTTACTTTCTGAATGTGACCCCTGATGGGGGGACCCTGCTCTGGTGGATAGCCCCCACCCATGAGTATGTAAGAAGCACACACTGGACTCATCTGGTTATTTTTTAAAAAGAAGATTCAAAGTTGGAAGGGTAGAGAAGCAGAGAGTGGATCTAGGAAGAATTGAGGGGTGAATTTGATCAAAATAATTGTATGTCTGTAAAAATTCTCAAGGAATTAATAAAAAAGGCTACATTAAAAAAGACTGAGATCTTTGGGTCAGGTAAACTGATGTGTATCTTGGGTCTACCATAGCTAGCTGAGGGACCACTTGCTAACTCATTCTTCCTCTATAAAGTGACAATAATATCCACCCTGTAGGGCCATCATGACAGGTAAACTAGGTCTCTTATACACTCTGAGAGAATAGACTACTGTCTTATTTACAGTCATGACCTCAATGCCTGGTAAAATGATCAACACATAGTAGGTATTCAAACAAGTATCTGGGTACTCATGAAAATGGGTAAGGTTCTCAGGAAATGTTGGGAAGCAATTTCCACATGGAAACACTAGATCTCACAGGAAACAGATCAGTGAAACAATACAAGTTCATAGTGACACTTTGCTCTATTTAAAAGTGGTATCCTACAAAAACACCACGGTGATGGGACATGGGTGAAAGATGAACCCTTGAGTATGATGCATTGGGTATGTTCAAAGGGTTACATGATGCTTTCAATGTACACTTCATGAAGAGAATGAGTCACTTGGCAGATCCAGCGCTGTAGAGTACATGCTTCATTTTTAGGATGTTAGGCTGACCTTGGTATCTATGGACGGTGTCAGGTGAAAGGATTTGACTCTTAAGTCAACATAATCCAGTCTATGCAGTGCTTACAATGATGAGCTTTCACCAAACTTGGCCACTGGGAGAGCAGGGCATTCTGAAGAGGGTGGTTAAGAGCCGCTTCATCAGAGACCTGCCCATTTCTTGCTGCCCTACTTGCAATTCCTGTGGGGCTGCTTACTCTTCCTCTGTGCATCGCCTCCTGCTCAGTGGTCACCAGCACACAGGGAGGTGAAAAGAGAGACAAGGAGCTGCCGTTTCCTCTGCAGGGTTTTGGAAACTTATTTTATTCCCTTAGCAACTACGGAGCACCTGGGGAGCCCCACTGAAGCAGGGTCTGCAGACAACAAAGGTGGAAATAAATGGGAGAAATGGGGGGCCAGCTCTTCACGTTGCTCCCAAACTGGAATGGACTCTAGAGGAATGGACTCTATTCTTTCTTTGACATTGGTGGAGGAGTACAGTACAGGTATTCACCTGCCTCTGCATCTCTCCCTCACATGCCTGGCATCTGAAATAGCACCACTTCACTAAAGAAGAACTGCTGAGGTTAACAAGCTTGAGTTTCCCATTTTTAGCAGATGTGACACAAAAGTCCACCGTGACCTACTCCCTACTGACGCGAATGCAGGGCCACACCCCAAACACCATGGTTAAGTTCAACCCAGACACAAGGCCCACAGACTTCTTGTCAGCCTTCTTTAAATGATGCAAGAGTCATTGGTTGGAAATAGTCTGCAAAAGAGGAGAGACTTGGCCAACAAAGAAACGAATAAATGAGTAAACATGGCCTATGATTTCAGCATTGCCCACCCTTGTGCAGCTCCTGTGAGTTGTTACTTTTCTGCTGTTCTCATCCCTCAGTTAAAGTAATCATTGATCGCAGAGAGGGAAAAAGTTTTCACTCTAAAAGCAGTTTGGGACCCAATTATTCACCTAAAACTAAAGCAAGCCCTACTGTAGCAGATAGTTTAGATATAATTGTACATTTGTCTCTCCCACACAGTGTAGTTTTAATATGGCTGGAAGCATCATGTGAGCTTATGTAATGTGTATATATTTGTCTGCATCGGGCACTTGTGAGTACAGTCTTGCATTTATCCCGTTCTGAAGTGTAACCAAAGTCATGAGAGGTGATTTGCAGCAAAGATGTGAACCAGGCACAAACATGATCTGTTATGTTCAGAACTCACTTTCCCAACACATTCACGCAGACACGAAAGTTCATGTCCTTCAAAGTCTGGAACACTTGAATTCAATTATGGTTGCTCTCAGCCAGATAATTTGGAAGAGTTTACTTGGTGATATCATTGTCACACTTGTGACTAAACATATGAGAGGACTCGGACAAATGTGGCAGCCATAAACTCTGGTGCTGGAGCTTTGCTGTGACTATGTTTCTCAGAAAGCTCCCCTCTCAGGTCAGGGGGATTGTAGTAGGACAGGCCCACAGGGTCGAGGAAATTGGCTCAAACAAGTTGCCAAGGCATGCACATGATGTAGTTCCTTATGAGCCAACAAGATTAGGATCCAGCAACAGGGAATTCTCTAAACCACCAGTTCCTCACATGCTTGAGCCAGAGCCCATCATTACCAAGTTCACAGAAGAACTTTCCTCACCAGCAGAGTTCCCTTGAGAGACCTAGTAGTAGTTGTGGCTTAAGAGTCTCAAAATACGAAAAAATGTGCAGTTTGCACAAAGGTTTTGGACAGTGTTTCTACAGGTGAAGACAAGTCCAAGATTATAACAATCCCTACAGTTGAGGGGCCAAAAGCATACACAGAAGAGGGACTCTTAAGAGTTCTCTAACATTCTTATACATGTTCAAGAACAGCCTTTTGGACAGGTCTAAATCCACTGGAGAGTGAAGTTTAATTCTTGTTTATTAGGAAACATGAGAAGAGTTGTTGAGTTGGAACAATGTGTGTTAGTGTTTCAGGTTGGATGACTTCATCTAATACTTGGGCCTAATTTTGAAAGCAGTCATGAGAACCCCTCATCTAGAAATGAGCATAAGAAGGGAGGGTGTTAAGTAACTTACCTAAAGTCACACTGTCGTGAACATAGTGAACGGTGGGCCTGCAGTCTGCTCCAAGTCCTTCATGGAAGATGGCGGGCTTGCCACTAGAGGAAGAGCCTTCTTGTATTAGTTACCCTCTGTTGCTGTGATAAACCCCATGACCAAGGCAACTGTGGAAGAGTTTATTCTGGCTTACAGTTTCAAAGGGATGAGTCTATCACGGCTAGGAGGCAGAGCACCAAGTGACGGGCAGGGCAGCAGGAGAGAGCAGAGAGCTCACGTCTTCAACGCAAACACAGAGCAGAGGAAGTGAACTGAAGTAGAGCAAGGCTACAAAATCGCAAAACCAACCCCTGCAAGGCCACACCTTCTCAACCTCCCCAAACGCCACCACCAACTGGGAATCAAGTGTTGGATTACCTGGCCTATGGAGGAACATTTCTCATTTAAACATACTGCTTGTGCCTCCCTTTATTTCTTACGAGTTCTCAAAAGATCGTCCCATTGCTCTTGACTTCCATATCCTTCTGAATATCCACAGAGGATGGATAAGTGTCTCTGGGAAAGTGGACTCTTCTAAGATGAGAACTTGGTAACCTGGTGTCTTCTATAGAACCCCTGGGACATGTTGCCTTGGATAACCACTCACCCTCATAAAGCTTTAAGATCCAGAGTCCTTGGTTTGGAGATTAAGGTTTTTTCATCAACACTGAAAGAGTCATTGCTATCCCAACCAAAACTGCTACCAAAATGTTTCTCCCTTAAGAAAGATTATCTAGAGGCTGGAGGTGCAGGTTACGGGAATAGCATTTGTCCAGCATGTACAAGACTCCAGGTTCCATCCCCAGCACTAGGAGGAAGGACAGAAAAGAACTGACATTGTGCACTAGTTATTTTTGTCAGCTTGGCATGAACTAGAGACATCTTGCAAGAGCAAACCTCGTCTAAGGAAAGTGCCTCCATCCGACTGACCTGAGAGCAGTCTGTGGGACATTGTCTTGAATGATGATTGATGTGGGAGACCCAGCTCACTGTGAGCAGTGTCATCTTTGGGCAGATGGCTCTGGGTTGTGTAAGAGAGCAAGCTGAGCGGTCCAGTAAGCAGCATTCATCCAAGGCCTCCACTTCAGTTCCCGCCTCCAGGTTCCTGCCTCAACTTCCCTCAGAGACCGACTGTAGTGTGGAAGTATAAAATGAAACAAGTTGCTTTTGGCCCTGATGTTTATCATAGCAACAGGACACAAACTAACAAATGCTGACAACCTCGCCACTTGGTGGCGTTATACATGATCTCCCACTGAGCGTAGCCCTCATGGCCATCCTGTCATTCTTATATTAGAAAGGGGGGAAATAAAAAGGGAGGTGCAGAGATACTAGCCACACTGCTTGATTATCAGCAGAGCTTAGATTCAAACTGTGTTTGAATACAAAGATACATTTCTGTGTGGAAGGACAAACACTCAAAAGTGAAAGGTGATGGACATGCTTATTATCTTGTCAGCTGTGATCTTTAGCCCTTAATGACCAAATCATGTCCCCAGCCCTACACTTATTTTTTTAAACCATTAAATAGTTTACATTTGTATCAATATATCACACCGTACCCCCATATATATGCATAATTGTTATGTGCCTATTAAATCTTCTAATTAGGACATTTGAAAACATTAAAGTAAAAGAAGAAAAGCCCAAAATGCCAGTTGTGGAAGAAAATCTTCCCAGTGAAGCACCAAATCCCTCAATGAAAGGCAAGCCTTGTTTTCCTCGGCTGGCTGGTAGAACTGGCTTGGCCGGGGATTACACCTGGATAGGAGCATTTGCTCAGAGTATCCTGTGTGATCATATGCAACTCCCCTGACGCGAACCCATCAACAGAGACATAGCTAGACCGGGCCTCGTTTCCTTAGGTGACAACCTGTTAGCACTGCTCACTGGCCACACTAACGCAGGCCTGTTTGTGGGCTCCTCTTGCCTGCTCATGTGGCTCCCGGAGAGCGGAGAGCGCTGCTTTCATCCTCTTGCATGAGAAAGGCTGATACACTTGCCCGTGCTCTTCAATGCAGAATGAGCACAGCCCACCCAAATCCAGCCTTCCTGTAGCCATGTCCGTGCATCTGTCCTTCCTTCACTCCGCTGTTATCCCAGCCAGGTTTCCAGAAACAAGCCTTGCAGAATGTAGCAATACAAGAAACATCCACACACAGCTTCTGAGTCACACGAGCCACATTTCAAGTACTCACTAGCCACACGGGGCTACTGAACTCCTGCCCTGGTGTGCCTCCTGCAGCTTTGAAAAGATACTGAAATACTGATCAAAACCAACTTGGGGAGATATTTAATATTACACTCCTAGGTAACAGTCCGTCACTGAGGGAAGTCAGGGCAGGAACCCAAAGCAGGAACCTGGAGACAGGAACTGAAGCAGAGACCACAGAGGAGTGCTGCTTACGGGCTTGCTTGCCAGGGCTTGCCCAGCTCTTTTTTTTTTTTTTTTTTTTTTGGTTTTTTGAGACAGGGTTTCTCTGTGTAGCTTTGCGCCTTTTCCTGGAACTCACTCGGTAGCCCAGGCTGGCCTCGAACTCACAGAGATCCGCCTGGCTCTGCCTCCCGAGTGCTGGGATTAAAGGCGTGCGCCACCACCGCCCGGCTCCAGCTCCTTTTCTATACAGCTCTGCCTAGCGATCATACAGATCTGTAGCATGAATTGTTAGATGGTCTTATTAATAAAAACAAACCTGGAGCCAGGTATTGGGTTGAATGCTGGAAGATCAGAGAAGCAGAACAAGCCACAGCTAACCTCACCTTGCCAATTCCTGAGCTGATCCTGTTTCCTCAGACTGGAAGCCTCTGAGTCCTTATCCAAATGGATCTCAGCTGAACTGCTGCTCAAAAGCCTAAAAGCTTAACCAGGCCAAAAGCTTCTAGTTTTTGGTCTTCAAGCCTTAAATACCTTTCTGCTTTCTGCCATCACTCCCTGGGATTAAAGGCGTGGGTCACCATGCCTGGATGTTTCCAGTGTGGCTTTAAATTCAGAGATCCAGAGGGATCTCTGCCTTTGGAATGCTAGGATTAAAGGTGTGTGTGCCACCATTTTCTGGCCTCTGTATCTAGTGGCTGTTCTGTTCTCTGACCCCAGATAAGTTTATTAGGGTGCACAATATTTTGGGGAACACAATACCACCACACAGATCACAGTGGGCTGGGCTCCCTACCTCATTTAGCAATTTAAAGAGTTCCACAGACATGCCTACAGGCCAATCGGACGGCAGCAATGGCTCAATTGAGATTCCGTCTTCCCGGATGTTTCTAGTTTGTGTCAGCCTGGACAAGGAAACTAACATGACGCGTCTCTACAGCACAGCTTGATCATCACGTCCTGCTGTGGCGTCAAACCCACAGGCTCCACTGAAAGATGAGGAAGGCGAGAAAACATTAATTGCCAACTGAGAAATTTTCTCTTCCAAACTGTTCTTACCTGGGAGCTTTTATGTTCATCTCATCTGTTGGCGATGCATCGCGTGACCGTTCCTAGTTTAGCAAGAGAGTTGGGTAGCCGGTTGCTGACCTGCACCAAAATGGGGTGTGTGTGTTAAGAAAGAGGGAAGAATATCTGTTGATCAGCTAGGTAACTAGTGGTCTTGCTGGGCTCAAAAGTACATGTGAGTTGTGCTTTTACTTATGGTCAGGTATGCCAAAACAGAACGGAAAAGCCAGGCAGTGAGCACCTGTCATGGACACATGCCGAGCCAAGGCACCTCAAGCAGCACACAGATGTAGGCACCCAGCTGTTCTTTTCCGGAGAGAGCAGGCAACAAATTAGAGAGAGAAGGTGTGGGTATCTAGGCTTGTCTGTAAAGAGCCTCATTCTTGAGGTCCATGGGGCCCTCACCACCTAGACAACAGACTGCAATGAGCAAAGGGGAGGGCTACCCCATGTGGAAAGGCAGTCCCACTGAGCCATCCATGGGGGCTGGGCCACCAGTGGTAAGCTTAATCAACAGCCAAGTGGGCAACCATCATTCTCTAAGGCCCCCTGTGTAGCCTGGGGTTACCATGATGAAGGGCGTTCTTAAAGGGATGGGCATTTTAACTGAGCCAGAACTGTATGTGGCCTTGAAGATTTGCTTAATGAACCAAAGAGATTTCTCAAAGCATTCAGGCTCCAGCTGCCAAAGCCCAAACCCTGACAGCAATGAATTAGAGTTTGAGCCGGAGCTAACAAACATCTGGCAGCCTGAAGATGCACAAAGGAATGTCTCAGGAGAATGGAATCAAGAGGGGGGGGGGTACAGCTGAGAAACTGCAAATAAACTGTGTTTTGACATTTTGTCTCTGGGAAGTACTTCCGGAGAAAATACAAGAACTGTATGTAAATATATAAAGATAGAAAACAATATGCCCATAGCTACCCCCTTATAGCCACTACCTCTCTGCCTGACTTCAGTTCTGACACAATGCTTGTTTTTACTATTGAATAGACAGAAGAAAGACTGAGTTTGCTATTCATCAGGAGATGAAGAGAAGGATTTGGTACCCTGAAGTCATTTTCCATGGAGGAAAGTAATAATGAAACTTAGGTACTCATTGTTTACAAATGCCACCCTGTTTCCAAAGAGTTGCCCAAAGATGGAACGCCAAACTGGTACCCCATGTCAACGCTCATGTTGGCAGCTCTTTCCAAATGAGAAGATGACAGATGTCAAAAACCATTTAGAAGATAAAATCTGTCACTTTCTTGGAAAATACTCAGCTCAGAAAGAAGCTCAGTGTGGGATTCATGGTAGAGAGAGGCAAGGGGAGCATTCCCGTGGGACATGTGCGGCAAACTTATGACACTTGGAGAAAAGAAGTGCCCATTTCCAAAGCTTACACTCACAGCCAGGGTTAAATCACCTTTGAGGACAAAGCATGGTCGGTTCTCCATGCCTTTGGTTACTGGAGCCGCAGTAGTGAATAGCACGGACTGGGTGCCTTGGACAATGGAACTTAACTATCCCACAGTTCTGGATGCTGGAGGTCCATACTGTAGCCTGGTGTCAACAAGGCTGGTTGAGTCTGGGGGCTGTGGAGGGCCATCATTTTTCCTGAATTCTGATAGTTCTGCGCCTGGTCACCCTTGGCATTTCTTTGGTTACATGATTCCAATCTTCCCATGGTGTTCTCTCGGTTTCTCTACGTGCCCGACTTGCCATTTTCTTAAGAACATCAAGCATTTGATTAATACCTACCCTGATGACTTCATCTTTACTTCACCATCTATAAAGACTGCATTTCTAAGCAGGACCACATTCACAGGTACTAGGGATTAGGATTTCAAGATCTTTGGGAGATGCAAGAAAACCCATAACACTGATACATTAATAGTCATTTTAGTTTCTTTTGGAATGATTGGCACAGAAAAACCAAGCCCTGCCATTTTCTGGATGTTTACAAGCTACACATCTTGCTTTTCACAAAGTCGAAACAAACTCTTCCTGTCTGACCCGCAGCTTTCCCCCCACACCTTTACTTCCGAAGACAGCCAACACCTTGGGTTTAGACTCTGCTCCTGAAAGTGTAGCGAGTCAAAACTTTAAGACCTTCTGTGATCTCACTCAAAAACTGGAAAGTCTGAGTACTCAGTCCAACTCAAGCAGCCTTTCTCCAGAAATCTCCCTGGGCCATGTGCTGGGCTGGGAGTACAGGGCCAAACTTCAGGATCTGCCCAATGACACACTGACCCAAGGCCAGCCCCGAATGGACAATTGTTCCTGACCCAACTGCCCAGGGGAGTGAGCGGAGGACAAGACAGAAAGTTCCACTTTTAAATAAATTTCTGAACTTTGAGTGAAGTGATCTTTTTTTAAAGGTGAGTTTATTTTTAAAGCCCAGAAATCCCCCAGCCCCATGTCAACATTGACAGCTCAAATTTCCTGTCCCGTGGTTCAAAGTCTGTTCATGGAGTCTGCTGCCTGGAACTGCCTACCCTCTGCCACATCCTCTCCATGTTCCACCTTCATCAACCCCAAAGAAGTAAATAAATGAAAAGAAAACACCCCAAAATCTTTCTCTGTGAAAAAAAAATCCGTGAGGTTTGGGTCTAATGAGTGCTAGGACTAGTGGGTTGGGCTTTTTCTCTTATGATAGTCATCGGGTCTTAGAAACTGCCTTGAGCACTGTTATATCATTATTATATTATTATAGGTCATTATTCCCCTTTCAAAACTACACAGCAATTTCCTTAACCTTTTCTCCTGGTCTGATTTTATAAGTTCCCAATATTTGTGTTGCACTCCTGGACCCTTGATTCTTTATATTTTGAGTCAAGTGATGCTCTAATGATTTCATCTAGAGCTTAACTTTTATTATGTAATATTTAAATTTCTCATATAGCTTTTTGACATTCTGCTTCTTAACAATAGGACCCAAAGAGAAAAACAAACAAGAAAACTAAAATAAAATTTAGTCAAAAACTGTATGCTACAGTGGAGTATATGTTGAACACACATGTAGGATGCTCCAAAGATCAATATTGTGGTAGCTGAGGAGGTACAAGGGTCAAGGGCAGGGAGGTGGGGAGTGGTCTTACACTAAATGCAGTAGTGTAGGATTACACATACTTGAAAAGTAAGACATGCTCCATACATGTCACATAGCACAAGCCCTGGCTGGACCATCATCTTCCCAGAAACGGGTGTGTTGATAAGGCACAGGGAATATGAGGACGACTCTCTGGTTTAGGAACATCCTTGTGTCACAGGGGTTTAGGCAGCTTACAGAAGATGTCCTGGCAAAACGCATTTGCTCACAGGGCTCTATTTATGACATTAATCACCTTTCCTTCGGGACAGGAATTCGACGACAGAGTGCATGGGGTCAGGGATTGAGTGGGGTTGCCTGCGGGTTTCTTTGAGGCTCTCCAGCAAGCCACTTGAAAACAGAGATGGTAAGAATGTGCCACCCTGATGCTGTCCTGCCATGAACACCCTCAGTTCAAGACTCTACCCCAGCCTTAAATTATGTCTCATCTGAAAACAGTTCCGCACAACTTCCTCCACGCTGTACGTGCCCGGAGGCTCACCCTGCCTGTCCACTCCATGCCCGGGAAGGACCTGGTCTTTCTCACTGCAACACCAAGCTTTCTCCAGCCTCCCCCTTTCTTAGCTCTGAGTCACCAGTGCGTCCTTCCCCCAGAGCCTGCTGAAGGTGCTGCGTGGTGTCACTGGCTCCAGTCCTCTGCTCTGCCTTTCCTCACTCGCTTCCCAGCCTGTTTTCTCCCTTCAGATGCCTTCTTCTCATTTCCTCCTCTCTTCAACATAAATGAATTGATGGAGAAAAAAATGTCCTCTTCAGTCTATTTTGTATTTAGGTTACCACTAATGTATTCTCCAAACTTCATCCTCTCTCCTACCCGCCCATCTCATCTCCTCATACACCTCACAAGCAGGTGTTCTTATACACACACACACACACACACACACACACACACACACACACACACACACACACACACACAAGCTCCAAGGGCTTCTTTTGTAATTGTAATCTAAGCTGGGGAATAGATCGTCCAAGCATACACGTGCTCCTCTTTTCATGCATTCTAATTCATAAGCCCCAGTGCATGAGGTAGGCAAGGGAAATGGCATCTTGGGTAATAACAGAACATTTCATGGAAATCCCCAGGCATTGCAGGGCACATCTACTAAAAATAATCAACTCCTAGAGCCACAAACATAGGATTTGCCAGGAGAATAAGGGTGATAAGAGAGGCTGCACTGATTTTTCCTGATACAAACAATTTTATTGACTCTGTAAGTTTTCATTCCAAGACCTTCCAATATCATTCCGCATTTGATGAAGATGAAATGGAACAGGGTCACGTGTCACGTCACTTATGATAACTTAGCATTATGGCTGGTTGGGAAATAAGAGCAGGCATATGCGGCTCACAAATTTGCTTGCTATAAATTTCCAGCTCCTGTTTATAATGCACCTTTACAGAGAAAGCGGCGCCAATAACATTATATAGCATGGCTCATGAATGCTATTAACCACCCCTATTGCATGTTGCAAATTTAAAAGGGTTTTAACTTTACAGACAATCCATAGGTTTATGAATTGAAAGCCACTAAAATAAATCATCCGCAGTAATGAAAAGGGAGGAGGAAGGCCTGATATAATTTCTGTTTGTCAAGGTATAATGATGTCACCATGCATTATGCCCTGCACTTAAAGGTGGAAGCTATTCAACAAATCTCTCCTTGGCCAAATACGTCTAGATCCTTAATGGACAGCAAAGCATGGGCTTCTGGGTGGTTCACACACTGTTCTCCAATGAGGACAGAAGGTAAAAGTTGTTTTACCCCACCCTACACAATTCATTAGACTAACAACCTTTAATATAAGAAGTAATGGTGATGCCTTAAGATGGAAGGCTCTGATGGGTTTTAAATGACCTCTGAGTACTTTGTGGATTACACAGCTTGGACTGTGTTGGTATTATTTTAATCCCTAGCATTGTATGTTTATTGTTTCTTTGATCAAGAATTCATTTTTATCACTAAAAGGGCAGGTTGTAGAGTAAGGGACTATTAGTCTAGTTTTATCTTTAATATAACATATCTTTACTTACAAGGCTGTCACGGACAGTTGGGGGGGCAGTTGTTTATAATTCAAGGTACCCAGTCGAGGGAGCTATAGGGGTTAAATGTGGGCTCTGGTCTAGTTAACAACCTTTGTGCCCTGGGAAGCAGCCACATAGGTAGGAGAAAGTACTAGTAGAGGCAGAGATTGGTGGTAGCCTTTGTGTTTGTGCGGTCCTGGATGGAGAGTGAACTTAGGTTGGCTATCTTAATTCTTTCTATGTCAGCAGAATGACCACCTGTGTGACAGAGACAGAGGTCTCAGCACAGGGCTATTACATAGCATCATTCCTCACCTCGGGATTGTGGAAGCTGGTTTTCAGGTTCCTCGTGGCTTTACCCAGCAGGTCCTCATAGAGAGGATGATTAGGACCACGGGCCTGAGTGCAGGTGTCTGAGATGGTCTGCACTTGGCTGTGCTGGGGGAGTGGGGGTCTTTTGCTCCACCCCTTGGCGTCTCTATAAATACCCTGGGGCAGAGACAGCTGGGGCTCATTGGAATAGGTTCCAGGCCCTCTCGGGGTTATCCTTTATTTTCTATCTGTTTATCTCCACAATCTAAATCCTTCTATCTAATATTTCCTGCTGCTCGCACTCAAGAAAACTCTGGAGAGCTGTGGGGTTGGAGGGTAAACAATCTGCACGGGATTCAATGCTGATTGAATCTGGATCAAATCAGCCCAAGAGTTCAGAGAAGGCCCTGCCCTCCTGAACAGGCTGCGGATGGTTGTTCTCCGTTATCTTGGACTCAGCTTTTGTCCCTGCATAGACAGGAGAATGGATTTGAAGGTACCGTGGCCACTGTGGCACTTGAATAAGCTCCTGGCAGGGAAGATCTGAAGCCTCATGACAAAGCCAGCCCTCCTGGTCTAACATGCTGTCAAGGGAACTTCACCATGTTGGCCTTTCTGGTGCCAGAGGTTGGACATCCTTCAGTGTCTTCCAGGATTCTACCCAGAGATGAATCCGGACTCCAGGAATGTCCCCTACTCTTTATTTCTGGAGTACACTTACAGTGTGTGCTGTAAACATAGTATTTGGATTTAATGTGGAAATGAGGATCTCAACCCTTCATTCTGTGTGAGTTGAGTATCGGTAACTCAACACAGGAATGGCTTTTTAAGGTCAGCCTGCCTCTCCTCACTACCGTGTGATCTTGGATAAGTCTTATAACCTCTGAAGTATGGTGACAGCAGTACTCGTCTCACTCTTTCACAGAATTATAAGCATCTAACGAGGCACAGCATTGAATGTATGTTATAATGCACACAAATACAGGTCTTGGGTCTTCCAGTTGTTATAATTTTCTTACCAATAATAAGATTTTAAACAAAAAATAATGCTGTGCAATTCTAAACTACATTTGAGTTTGCCTTGTTTAATGCCTTCATCTCCTTGCGGTACATAAATATTTAAATGATATACTTTTTAAAATATATCACCAATTGTGGTGGTGGCAGATGTCAGTAGGATATGCCGAATAAAAAGAGGCCAGAGAATCATGAATTCAAGGCTAGCCTGGGTTATACATTAAAAAAAAAATAAAGTATTTGATTTTTTTGTGTTTGTGCGTGCGTGCGTGCGTGCGTGCGTGCACGCCCATGGAGGACAGAGACATCAGATTCCTGGGAGCTGGAGTTGCAGGCAGTGTGAGTTGCCCCATGTGGGTGCTGGGAACCAAACTCAGGTTCTCTGGAAGAGCAGCATATGCTCTGAATCACTCAGTCAACCTGTAGACATTTAAAGATATATTGAGTGTACCTGATAATTACATGTTGATTTTTTTCATATATCTAACAAAAATTCTCTCTTATCTATGGCATTATACACAGGATAACATATCCACTATGGAAATGGTAAGTGCAGACATGGATTGGGATGCACACATCCCCTATGGGGATAAACTGTCAAAAATGGAACGAAAAGAATGCTCTCAAAGGAGTTTACACTGCTAAGGAGAACAGGCATTCTGAGCCTGTGACAGGTGCTTATAAATAATCTGTATATTAATTATAAGTCATCTGAATATATTAGATAGAGCAGGTCACCCAAGGACTTTGTGTTTGTATCATTTGTCTTTGATGAAAAAAATAAGAAAAAAAAATGTTGTAGAAATCAAAGACCTTGCAGTGCTCTCAGGAGCCTACAGAGTCTGCCCAATTATGTTCTGTAGTTTTTGCTCCCGTATCCATTCAAGTCACATTGTCTTCCTTAGTGTTCCTTGACTGACTTATCTGGAGACTTTGGCATGGCTGTTCCCTCTGTTTGGAGAGCTCTAGGGATGAACACCTGTGTGGCTTGCTGCTTCCCTTCCTGCAAGTTTTTGCCCCACCCCACCCCCTTTCCCCTTCCCCAAAAGTCCCACTCTCACCGCTCCGGTTGAATTTGGAGCTCTCTCTTTTACCCTTTGTTACCATGCTGTGGTACTTATTATCTTAATATATATATACATATATATATAACATAATATACTTTTCCATTCATTTCTGTCATTTACTAGTACACCCATGACATTCAGAAGTGTCTGACATACAGACACTCAACAAACTGGTTTGAACAAAAAAATGTGCCAGGCATGATGACTTGGGAGACAGTGGCAGGAAAATCACCACGGTCTACATATGGAGTTCTAGTCTAGCTGGGGCTGCATGGTGAGACCCTGTCTCAAAAAACCAAGCGAATAAAGAAAAACACAGATAACATAAAAGATGCTGTACTGTGTGTAATGTGGTACTTGACTTCAGATCTGGAAAGAGGTTACCAGAGAAACTGCAGAGGTGGTCTGGTAATGTGGCAGAATAGCAAGGGAAGACGATGGAGAAGGGGAAATGAATGGACCCTTACTCTGGAGTCCAATTGAAGGTCCACATCACTGGAGAGTCAAGAATTCCAGCATGATTAATATAATTACATCATTTGTTCTACAGGTGGCCTACACAGAGGCAATAGTCCTTTCAAATAAAAATGCTTCAAACAGGAATGTCAAAATAACAGCAAATCAGGCTTGAGACCTAACTGTACATAGACTTTCTTCTTTCCCGCCTATAAACCTGCAGTTTTCTAGAACTCTCTTAGGAATCCTCACTCACAGTTTATCCTTCAATTGCCTTGACCTCCCTGCCAGCCCCCCCCCCCCCCCCCCGTGGTTCCTGGTTCTCTCTTTTCATGTTTCAATCCCATCAAGACACCTCTAAGGCCAACCCAAAAGGCCACAGGGGAGCTCTTCAGCCACCTTTGAGGTGCAACATGAGAACCATCAAAATTAAATCTAGGGTTCCTGTGAAGAGCAAATCTCTTTTGAGAAGCCCACATCCTTAGTCCTTATTTCCTGCCACTTCTCAGTCGCATCCACTGCCAATAAGATAAATTTAATCCCGTTATGAATTACAAAAGTGGATTTTCAAAAAGGAACTAGGTTACTGTTGATCAACAGGTGATGAAATTCTCTGCATATGGTGGAGCCGTGAGATGCTTTTTACTCACCATCCTGGCCTGGGTGGACACCTAGCCCACACTTGTTCATTAGATGGCTCCATGCAATCGTGGTTGAAGTTCATAGCTCTTCATGTTAGCAGGAGTTATTTCAACAAGCTCACCTTTGAAAGAGAACATGACACCCTAAATGACAGTCTGTCCTGAACTGTTGGGAGCCCCGGTCACAACCACCAGAGTTCCTATGAGCAAAGACCTCTTGATAGATTAAAGCATATATCTTAAGCACCAATGTTAAAGTTAATGCAAAAGTTCAGAGGTGCAAAATAATTCAAATGTGGCCAAGTGGCAAGAATAACATCTCTAAAATCTCAGCGGTGAGTTATGGAGATGTGGAATATTAAAAATGCAAAGCTAACTCAATTTGCATTTGCAATGCCCCCTAGCTGTTACTGGGAGGAGGAAATTGCTTTCTGCTGGATTCAAGGGCAGACTACTTAGAGCTCCGTTTAAGTCAAGGAGGAAAATCACTCATTTTTACTCTACCACTTAACGTGTGCTTATGTAATCTGTCTGGCACTGGAGTCAGTTGTCTGATATTATTTTCAATCATAGAAAGAGAATATATAATTCAATCATTACACCTTTATTTTCACTTGCTTGGCAATCTCAGGGTACTTTAATAGTGCCAGTAAACCCCGGCCTGCCATCAATCAGCGCTCCGCTCCAGGACTACCCCAGACAGAGCACCAGCCGCAAGTTATCATTTTTATATTAAGAATAGGGTATTAGGAGAAGCAAGGTTACATTTAGCCATCAAGAGGGGGACAGAAAATGATTCCCTCATGACCAACACCCCATTTACCATTTACAAGCCATTTGTCCCCAGCAAGTGCATTTTCAAAGGATGGCTAGCTATGGACCTGAACTAGGAGCCAATACATTGCAAAACAACACCCCCTTCCAATGCTGTGTCTTCTGTCTCTCCCTTCCCTCACCTCTGCCTACCCTGCACTTTCACCTGGGTCCAGAAGATTTTTCTTAGCAGGATTTCATACTGAACTCGATGGACACTGTGCTTTGTGTCATGATACTAGCAGCATATACATCTCCCCTTCAGTGAAGCAGTTTGGAAAGAAGTGACAGCCTTTGGTTTCCTATGACGGAAGCCAGCAAGAGAGACAGCGTGAAGGACGTAAGCTGCAGGAGGGTGGGACAAAGACACAAATAATGCCGTGTTCTTGGGGCATGGCAAGAGGGGGTGGGCAACGCGGTGGTAAGCCTCATTGGCCAGAAACCCCATTTGGAAAACAGCATTCATTGTTGGTCCACTTACCACTGATATCTGTGATGTACGATGACACTGTCAGTCAAAAGTGGCCTTGTCTCCCCATCAGAAGCCACTGCTTGTCATATCTCGGGAGAATGTGACAAGAACTACTTCAGTCAGGCAGGGAGATAACTCAGAGGGGAAAGTTCTTGCTGTGCAAGAATGAGGACCTGAATTTGGATCCCCAACCTTGAGCCAGGCTTGGTGGCAAGCACCTTTGATCACAGTGCTGGGGGGGGGGCAGGGGTGTGACAGAGATCCCATGGCCCTCCCCAGACTGTTAGTCTAGCCAAATCAATGAGCCCCAGGTTTGGTGAAAGACCTTGTCTCAAAAATAAGGTGGACAGTGATAGAGAAAGACATCTACCCAGCAGTGATGGCACACACCTTTAATCCCAGCACTCAGTGGACAGAGGCAGGTGGATCTGAGTTTAAGACCAGCCTGGTTTACAGAGCAAGTTCCAGGACAGCCAAAGCTACACAGAGAAACCCTGTCTTGAAAAACCAAAAGAAAAAAAAGTGAAAAAACATCTGACATTGACCTCTGGACTTCTTCACACATACAGACATTAGTACAGTACAGACTTGCATACATGCATAACACACACACACACACACACACACACACACACACACACACACACCTACTGCAGTGGATCTTAAGCTCCTGGCTGTTAAGAACTGAAGGCGTCATATCCAGGGACTCTGAATCATTAGGTATGGAAAGGATTTAAGGGCCTATAGTTTAATAAGACCTCCCACCCACTCCCTCACAGTGGTGCTCTGGGTAATTTAGAACTCCTCTTTGTGAAATGACTTTCTGAGAGTGACAGAATTAAAAAGAATGCTGCTGTTTGTCTACTTAGAATAATCATCTCCCTCCCCCTTCCCTTTCCCCCTCCCCCTCCCCCACCTTTCTTTAGCCACACACTGTGACTAAAGGGACAAGGTTATTGCTTGATTGTTGTCTCATGAAATAAAAAAAAAAATTAGGAAGACCATCATAATAGGCTAAACATGTTACTTTTGGTTCCACAAACAGGCTGAATTACTCCCCAACATCAAAAGTGGGGCACAGAAGATCCCCTAGAGGGTAGCATTTAAAAAAAAATGAACTGTCGATCAAACCTAGCTTCATAAAGCAGTTCCCCTACTTCTCTAACACAGAGCTCCCCCGGCTTACTTGGTAGTTCTGTATGGAACACTCAGATGAATATGCAATTTAGGAGGTTGTTCTAAAGCTGAGGATTTGCTTCTGTGTTTATAATGCACCTGAATGCCAGGTGAAGAGACTGGGGATCTCAACAGCAGAAAGTCCATTTGAGCCTTAGAATTTCAAGTTCAGGGTTTCTCTATGTAGTCCTGGCTGTCCTGGAGCTCACTCTGTAGACCAGGCTGGCCTCGAACTAATAGAGATCCTCCTGCCTCTGCTTCCCCAGCGCTGGGATTAAAGGTGACTGCCACCACTGCCTGGCGCAAATATTATTAAATGACAATTCAGACTATTACTTTGGAAAACAAATTAGCTGGAAATGAGGATAGACTGGTGAGTGATGCTTCATCCCTACAGTATACAGAGCACAAGAAGGCTGCCCCTTTATCACTATAGATGGAGAAATGAGGAAATCCCCAAACCTCCAAAAGTAATAGTAGGATACCCAAGCTGAGAGTGCCAAGGTGTGTGTTGGTGGGGAGGGGGAACCTCCCTAGTAAAACACAATACTGCCCCCTGTGGTCTGTGCACGTCATGGCTTACCTGTTTCTCTCCTCTGTAAGAGGGTCCTGGGAAGTGGGTGATTTACTCAACTGAATTAAGTGACATAAAGAAGAGCCACTGGCAACTTTGTCTCCAGATAGGAGCTGCTCCCATCGCAGTTCCGCAAATCAATTTCTGACAAAAGCACCTCTTCTGACCACCTCTGGATTTGTAATCGAGAGGATTCCAGTTCGGCACACACACCTGTAATCTGGCAGCTGAGAGGTAGAACTTGGAGCACCAAGAGTTCAGGGTAATTCCCCAAGCTCAGGAGTAGTTGGTCAACACAGATCACACGCCATGAGCGTTTGTTTGCTGTGCTTTGTTTTGGATTTGTTTTGTTTTGTTTTGTTTTTTTGTTTTTTTGAAACAGGGTTTCTCTGTGTAGTTTTGGTGCCTGTCCTGGATCTCGCTCTGTAGATCACAGAGATCCACCTGTATCTGCCTCCCAGTGCTGGGATTAAAGGCGTGCGCTACCACCGCCCAGCCGTTTCGGATTTTTTTAAGGGAAAGAAAGAACATATAGTTGGGTGGGTAGGAAGGTGGGTAGGATCTGGGAGGAGCTAGGGGAGGGGAAGACTATGATAAAAATATACTCTATGGAATGAATTCTTAAGGGATAAATAAAGACCAAAAATAATTTAAAGAGCTGAATGCCCCCCTTGGCTACAAGAGGTCCTATCTCAAAATAAGTAAATAAGTAAATAAACAAATAGAAAAACAAATATACAAATTTATTTATAAATAAATAAATAGGCTGCCTCAGTTCAAAATGTTACTTCCCCGAAGTTGCTGGCCATGCACACTGATCAGGTGAAGTCTTTGTGAGAAAAAACAGCTGCTTGCAGGATAGGCTTTGGTCCCCTGGATCTAACAACATGCCCACACTGTAACAACATAGTACCATAACATCTGTGCAGTGGGAATTATGACACACAGCATGAAGCTCCATCTCAAAGAAAAAGAAAGGCTCGGCTACCGGATAGACCTTGTGACAATAACTCAAAGGATACTGCTTCAGCTAGGTCGGGAGAGTGTGGAAGTTGGCCCAAGGGGAAATGGTTACAACATAGATAACATCGGGTTAAAGCCACAGAAAAATGAAAAGAGGAAAATCAGACTGTTTAAACATTAAACATTTGTTTAAATATTAAAGTAAAGTTAGCCTGACAGCAAAATCGATATTAAATCAGGCCTGGAAAGTGTTTTACGACCTCAAACACTGGGCTTCTGAACTGCGGCTGTCATAAATGATGTCACTTTTCGGCAGGATGGTGGCGGCCAGGAGGCAGGTCAGAAACGCCAGCTCTAATTTTAAAATGTTAATTTGTGATGTAATTTAGAGTTTACTCTCAGGGACAAATGTCACTCTCTGGGCACAAGTCCTTCAAAGTGCTGTTGTGCACAAAATGCCCTCCGAGAGGAGATCTCTCCCCTGTAAGCGCCTGGCCTCCGAAGGGGCCTGTGGAGTCTCTTCTTGAGTTTGAATTAAGTGAAAACAATCATAAATGGTTTGAGGTTCTTTTCCAGCCACTGAAGACAGATTTTGAGGAAATTCTTCTAGAGCGGAAGGAAAGGAAGCTGTAAAAAGCTGTACCTGCTGCGGATCAGTTTGAGAGTAGGGCTGCAGTTCGATGCCAGCAACATAGGAAGGGCAGGATATCAACAGAGGAAGCAGCTTCCTGAACATGCCGCGGTACACTGTCTTTCTTCCCTGTCCCAACCCTACCTTAAACTTCCCTATGTCTGTCCACCGACCTGTCACAGGCCAGAAACACCTACTTTACTGAGGCACTGGAGGCCCCACTAGCACGCAAATGTGTTAGAGAAATACAAGGCTCTGTGAGGCTGCTCCATAGGTCACTGCCTTCTGCAGAGGTAGGGCTGCCGAGTGGGGACAGCTGTCCTTAGAGAGCTCACTTGGTTACATCTTAGTTGTGGATTAAGTAGAATGTAATACAGCATGCTTCACTCAGGGTAAACCACTTACAGCCTAGACATCTGATGTTGAACTAAGTTGTTATGAATTAGTCTTCATACAAGGAAAGCTAAGGGTGTGTGTGAGAGTTGTGCATGTATATGTGTGCATGTTGTATGTGTGTGCCTGTGTGTACATGCATTCATGCGTGTGTGTGTGTGTGTGTGTGTGTGTGTGTGTGTGTGTGTGTGTTAGGAGAAGAGTAATGATGATACTGTCTTAGCACACACCATAACAAAGTACCACAGCTTATCATCTTTCGGCCCAAACCCAAGGGCTCAGAGGGCCACACTCCCTCTGAAGATCCCAGGGAAGAATCTTTTCCAGGCCACTCTCCTAACTTTAACACTTCCTCAGCTGTATCTGCATGACTCTGATTTTTACCTAGCTACCTGCTCACCTGTCTGTCTCCATGTCTAAACTCCCCCCTTTCATAAGACACCAGTAAACCCACCACACTCCATTGTGATCTCATCTAAACTATGTCTGCAGCAATCTCATTTCAAAGTAAGGTTGCATTTTGAAGAAGTGAGAGTTAAGACTTCAGCCTATGCATTCAGGACACTAAAAAGCATAATTGTGGCATCAGGGGTAGGAGGCAGGAAGAGTCTATATAATAAAAAGCACTGATGGACCCTGAGGAAGAAGAGAGCAACAGCTGTCCACCAAAATCAAAGGCAAGCCCCACCTCTGGAAAGAGGGCTACTTACACTGAAGCCACAAGTTCATTCTCTAATAGCTCAGGGACAGCCAGTGAGGAAGCGACAATAATGTAGCCTTTGTTTTGTAGCTGCATTGTTACTGAAAATGGATTGGCATCCATCCATCTGGAAAAGCAAAGGATGTGCAGAATAAAACACAGCTTTCTGGAAACGAAATTGATGTTTACCTTTAGAAGTAAAAGCAGGCAGTCTGTCGTCATACCACACTGAATGCACCCCATGTCTGATCTCAGAAGTTAAACAGGGTCTGGCCTAGTAAGTGCTTGGAAGGGAGAAAGCACAGAGAAAATATGTGGAATTAGGAAACTCCCAGAATGCAACACTGCAGAGCTGATCAACAACCTCATGCAGAGTTCATGGTCAGAGACTGGGCTCAGAAGACTCCACTCAGGGAATCCTTGGCCTCCCATTATGAGGAAAAGGAGTCTTTGTCACCAAAAATCACAATCACGGTGTTCTGTACTCCCACAGACAACCAGAGTTTATATTATCACTTTTCAAAGCAAAGTCAATAGTCAGTTCAGTCCAAAAACTTGAGGACTGAAAATCTGTGAGGCAACTTGTACCCATATCATCTTCTACAGAGCTTATAACAGGGTCTACCCTCCAGAACGCACAGGAGACTTTCCTCCCATTTCAGCCATCTGTAAACTTACTGATATAATCCTTCCTGTAAGAGATGCATATATTCCTGTAAATGTGGGTTGCAATAAATTCCTCCGTTTTCTTTCTGTTCTAGTTCTGTCAAATGTACGTTCACAACAAGACATCGACAAGGAGATTGTCCAAAAAAAAGACATGATTTCTAATTAGGACAGCGTTGGTTTTGCAGGTTGGGAGCGATGTCTTCAATCCCTGCTCCAACCATTCCCCTGGAGAGATTTGCTCTCTGACTTTTCTCAGCTACAGCATGGAGGCTGGTGCTCCGCATGTGGGGCGTACACAGAAGGGCTACTGGAAGGAGGAGTCTTGGAAGACTTTTGTAAAAAGATTAGTATATTGGGGTCTAATACAACTTGGGAAGGTGGTAATACAAGGAAAGTTGGTTCATAAAAAGGTAGCAGCACAAGTCTTAACCATGAGTTTGCTTAAATTGTGTTGGATGTCAAGTTGTCCTTGACCCTAGGGATTTCTCCCACTCTCCGCTCATCCAGAGGAGCCATTTTAACTGCAGCAGACTGAACACATCTCCGTTGGCAAGAAGGAAGCTTCATCATAGACGTGACGGGGACGCTCAGTATCCCTCTAGGGAGCCACAGCGGCCCCTTCTATGAATTGCATCCAGGAGCATGCTGATTTCCAGTGTCTGGTGTCAAAGTAATACTGGGTAGGTTAGGACTTAAGTATGAGGTAGCCAAGGAACCCAACAGCTGCATCTTGCATTGGGTCTCCTAATTATCAGAATGTCCTCTGCAGTTAAACATCCTTGAAGCTGAAGTTAGGTTGTTCCTCCTACATCAGGAGCTAATACACCAGGGAGTTTTCCCACACCCATGCCCTAGTGAAGGGTCGGCATCCTCCAAAGGCCTGATGTTACTATTATGTCACTTGAACTATGGCTTTGACACCACTACCACCCCTCATTCGTGGGAATCCTGGGAAGAGGTACTTTCAAAGGGAGATCCCTTCCACCATGATTTGAGAGGGAGAAAGAGTAACCGTAGCTCATAGTATGTCACCCACCTAATAAATATTCATAAAAACTCCTTTACCACAATACAGAACCCTCTTGGGCTGCTCTCTGCCTTGGGGCAGGCCTCTCCAGTCCCTCTTTAGAATTTCTGCTTTGCTTATTTATTATTCAATAACTTATGCTGTTTATATCTCTTGACTTCCTTCTTTCCTTCAGGAACACAAGAACTGAGAGACATCCCTCCTTGCCCTTCTCCAGTCCTCATCCCTTAACAAGAGGTCTTCCCTGTTTACAACTGATTGGAGAAAGCATCCAAGGAAGAGGATGTTACCGACAGTGGGTAACTCTTCTGTGGGAGGACAGTGAGAAGAATCAAGGCCCCAAGCAGCCAATCTCTTCAACTCCCCGACTACGAATCTAAGGAGAGAAAAGGAACAAGTCTTCCCTGCGGCTGCAAAATGGGACCTTTGTCTTGGGCAAGACATCGGGCCACCCAGAGCCCAGGTTCCTTGAGTTGACTTCAAAGATCCCAAGTGGCCATAAAACTCCCCTTAGCTCTCAAGCCGTGGTTTGCAGTGTACCCTCATTAAAGTGGGCTCCTACAGCCAGAATGTTAGTTTCAACGGAGAACTCCTTTTAATTTTAACTAGAGCCCTGGGCATCAGAAGCAGTGGAGAAAGGGGATTCATTTATGAGTTCCTATGCCAGATTATGGGTTTTATTTGCTGCTTTACACAACTTTTCAGTCTGTCATTTTGGTAAGGTTAACCCCAGTGTAAAATGTTCCCGTAATTATGCTCGGAAACACTCCCAGCCTGCCGCGTGCCAATAAATGCCTGGAATAACTGTCAGGCTAAATGAATCCCATTTGGACAAAATGATTATTGAAAGTTATTTTAGTTCCCTATTAAGCAGTGGTGGAACAGAGCTGTAATCAAAATGTTTATTTCAATTAGAATTATTATGGTCAATAAAAATCTCAAGTAGAAAGCAAACTACACTTTATCAACTAAAGTGAAGGCCTCTGCTAGTTAAACTTTCTTCCCCACACAGCCTCTGTAGGAAGGTTTAACAAGAGACACAATTACTTGCCTTTTGCACGGTAAGTTCACGGTTTTATGGTTCAGCCTCCCCCTAACAGAGCCACTTGCCCTCAGCAGACAAACCCTCTACTCTTACTTGGTGGTGACAATGACAGGCAGCCGAGGAGACCCCCCTGTTTTTATGGTTATGTAATATGGGAGTGCCACCTCATGCCAGACTGGCTGACAGAAAAGCCATGGAGGTTACAATCCGGTGGGAGTACTGTTCCATCCCACCACCCCTGTGACTCAGTGTGCAAAAACACTCTCGTTCCCAGAGCAGCAATTTCCTTCCTGGTGTCCCAAAGGTGCCCAGGGGGGAAAAAAAACTTTTGTTTATTAAGCCAGGGTAGTCATCCTCACCAGAACATGGTCTGGGGAGAGGGGAATTGTAAGGGCAAGGAATGAAGCCTTCCCTTTCTACTTTCCCTTTACAGTGTGTCTTTGAGATAACGTCTTGGGCACATATAAGAAATGTTCTTTCTGTATATTATAACAGAATCATAATCCCCTGTGCCTAAAAGATGTGTGTGTGTGTGTGTGTGTGTGTGTGTGTGTGTGACAGAGACAGACAGACAGACAGACAGGGGTGGGATATGTATATACCCCATAGACCACCCCCAAAATCAATGCATGTAAACTTCCTGGGAGCAGGAACCTAATCACCCCGTGTTTAAGTGAGTCAAGTGACTCCAATGTACAAATTAATGACGCACACTCCCTGCAGGGCTGTAGTTGTGAATGTGACCCTTGAACCGGCAGCTTTGGCCCCATCCTAGAACATGTTACAACTGCACATTCCCAGCCCCCAACCTTCTGGGTACATGCGAAAGCGTGTTAAACCTTGAGAACCACCACCATATGGAATCATCCTTTAAAAACAGTGACAATGTTTGTAACGAACTCACCTGCTGAGAGAAGCTGATTAGCTATTAGCAGACTGCTGCCTGGACATTAAGATGAAGGAAATGGTAGAAGTGTTCAAATTACCAGGCAATTTTACCTCACAAGGAAGAACGGTCAATGTTCTGACTGAAATGTGAACTAGCTCCACAGGCTTATGTGTTTGGGTGCTTGGTCCCCAGCTAGGGATGGACCTGGAAGTGGGGCGGAGCTGGGGGAAGTGTGTCACTAGAGATAAACTCAAGGTTTCTCTGTCTGGTCCCATTTCCGCTCCAGTCTCTGCTTCCTGACCATGGATACAATGTGACCAGCAACCTTCTCTGACCGTGGATACAATGTGACCAGCAACCTTCTCTGACCGTGGATACAATGTGACCAGCAACCTTCTCTGACTGTGGATACAATGTGACCAGCAAGACCGTGGATACAATGTGACCAGCAACCTTCTCTGACTGTGGATACAATGTGATCAGCAACCATCTCTGACTGTGGATACCATGTGACCAGCAACTGGCTCTGACCATGGACACAATGTGACCTTCCCTCCATAGCTAGGTATGTCCCTTTGGAAATGAACCCTTCCTTCCTACAGTGGTTTTTGATTAAGTATTAACACAGCAATGAGAAAAATAGTAGTCTCTGCAAATCATTGTTGTAAAAGCCAGAACCGATTGGATAACTAGGAACATACTAGGAATAATGGTTTGAGACTCTGAAGCAGGATCTTTAAGGAAGCTAGAATGGACACAATAGGAACATGAACTTAGCCGAAGCCAAATCTTGGGCAAAGCAAATGCTTGCATTACCTCTTTTCCATATCTGTCTCCACTCCTTAGACAATTTCTGGGTTCACAAGGTCCTTGAGAAGTCCAGAGCACCTCCCAACAAAACAAGGAATTGCTCTGTGCAAAGATGTTAATGAATGACAATGTTTCATTCCTACTTGTCTTCAGATTGTTTGCATTTTAAACAAAACTCCAAGCTCAGAGGACTCAGCTGAACTTGGAGACTCATAGAGTGCTTCCTGAGGCGATATCCCAGGGGTTCCAAGCCCTCTGGGTCTATTCACTGGCTCAACAGTCATAAGAATAGTGTGAAATAGATACTAGTTTACACTACATTGCAGGTGAGAAGACTCGGGCAAGTAGAGGAACGCAGCACTCCTAGGTCACACAACTAAAATGTGGATCTCAACCCAGTGTTAGCTGAACAAAGTAGGTTAACTAGTATGCTATGCATCCTCTGAATCAAATAGACATGAAGCCCTGAGCTGGGAGGGTCTGGGGAGAAGCTTTGGGGAGTTACCCACTCCATACTGGGTAGTCAACTGCATCCACACTGCATATTCCAAGCTGACATACTATCCATCCTTGTGAATATGCTGAGACACGGTCTTCATAATTTTTCCTTCTCTGTTACTGCCATGGGTGTCTGACTAGTGGAGATAAAAAGCCCTGACCCAATTATGTTTGAAGGATTTGCTTTTATACATAATGTCACCCAAGTCAACAAAACATTTTTTTCCCAAACCTGGAAGTATCCCAGAAATAGCAAGTTGCATAAGCATCTCTCTGACAGATCCAACATCAGGACCAGACTCCAACTTCTGAGCAAAGCTCCTGTGGCCCATGTAGGAGAGGTATCAGAACAAAGCTGGAGCACTTCTCTCCCATATTTTCCCCCAAAAGGTTTAGGCAAGACTTCTCTATGAAGCCCTGAATTTGATGAAGCTTTGTGGACAATCTGTCCAAAACTGCCATCCAGTTTGACTTTCCTTCTGTCTGTAAAGACAATGGGATCTAGCAGCTCACGGTCACTCCGGGACAGACTTGCACTGCATAGCTGACCCTCCCTGGCAGAAACCTTCTCCAGCAAGCCGGGGGAGGGTCGGGGTGGCAGCTCTCAGTAATCCTCAATTTTTATCCCTTGACACTTTAATTAAGGTAATTTAACAGTCTGTTAAGCACAATATGAAGAATTTCCTGGGAAGAGCCAATGGGAATAGAGTTTGGGGGGTATAGGAAGATATTTGTGAAGGGAAACTCAGGCAGTCTAGAGTTGGAAAGAGGCCTGGCTATTATTTAGTCCAGTGACTGTGACTTTCCGAGGTCACACTGTTCATTAGTGCCTCCCCAGGTCCCATACTAGAGGAGAAGCTAGGATGTTAAGAGGGGTTACCTTGACATCACAGACTGTGAACACTCTTCCAGAGAATATCAGCGTCTGGGCTTCTCAGAAATTTGTGCTCACATCAGGAGCTCTCGAAGGGTCTAGGGAGATGATCAGAATGGTTCATGTTCCTGCTTGTTTTCAGACTGGGGACGATTGTCAAAGGCAGTGTGAGATCCTCCCTCTCATCTTACCCTCCTAGCATTATCACATGGTCGGAGCCGTGGCTTCCCACATGAGCGAGATCTTGGTGATGTAGTGGGATCTTGGTGATGTAGTGGGATCTTGGTGATGTAGTGTGGGCTTCCTCTGCCTTCTGGTGGATCTAGTACAATCAGAAATAGCACCAGTGTCATTGGCCATTTTATTCAAGGGACAATGGGCCTTGGTATTCAAATGTGCTATTCTTTTGCAAGACATTTTTTTCTAATACTCAAAAGAATTTTAATTCCACATTTTGGAAAACAAGCATTTTTCAATTTGATAAGTGAAATGCATTTCATCCTAAAAGTGGACCACATTTACCTTTTTCTCCAAATGTTAAACCCATGAGTATTTTTCCAGTATGCCAGGCACCATTGGGGTTTATTCTGATTATTTCTAGTTTGATTGGCTAGGTGCATACACGTAAAAACAATGCAACAGGTTAGATTTCAAGTTTATTTCTAATAGTCTGTATTTGAATTTCAGAGTACAAACTCTCAGATCCTGGGTGCCACCAACCTCTTCCCTCATGTTAAGAGTCACAATAAAGGACAGGAATGAGATGCTAAGTCAGAAGGCCAGAAGCCATGTGAAGGAGAAGCTGGCTGGGGGAGGTTATAGCAAGAATGTGAGAGGGTCATGAGTCTAGTGGGAAATGATCCGCCATTCAGAAGAAAAAGAAAACACTACTGTAACACGAATTGCTAAATGGTCTTAGTAATAAAAAACCCGGAGCCAGATATTGGAGTGGAAGCTGAAACATCAGAGGAATAGAACAAGCCAGCCAGCCAGCCAGCCAGCCAGCCACAAGTTCTTACCACTAGAAAATTCTCAGCCCAAGAGAGAGAGCTACTTCCTGTGTACTCATGCCTATATACCTTTCTGTGCTCTGGCATCTTACTTCCTCTCACACCCAGCTGCATCACTTCCTCTTTCTGCCCAGCTCTATCCCTTCCTGTTTGTACAGCCCTCCAGACCTCTATGGTTAACTAGTGTTGGGATTAAAGGCTAGTGCCACCACACCTGGCTCTGTTCCCAGGGTGGCCTTGAACTCACAGAGATCCAAATGAATCTCTGTCTCCCAAATGCTAGGATTAAAGGTATGTGCTACCACTGCCTGACCTCTATATTTAATATAGTGGCTGGCTTTTTCCTCTGATCTCCAGGTAAGCTTTATTTGTTAGAGCACAAATAAAATATCACCACATCCTACATGTACTAAAACTGAGAAATTAAGCATAAAAAAAAAGAAAGAAAGAAAGATGAATGTACAAAAGCAGAGAGCAGCATGGTTTCCTGAAGAGCTCGGCCGGATGAGGTTAATGCTGGGCAGGCAGGCAGTGGGAGGGGAAATCAGAATGTGATGGGGTTCGGGTGGGTTGAGGGGGTAAACTGGCATTTGATGGGGGGGGGGGAGAGTCTGCTCCCTGAAGCTCCCCAACCACACACAAACAGAGCCAGGACTTCTAGGACAGTCCCAGCTTCTCCCATTGGAATCTCAAAGTCACTGATGCTCAGCCACATGTGACAGGTCCCACACCATTGTGTAACCATACTTTTTGATATGTGTTCATTTGTATCTGCATTTCAACTGTTTCAGTGCAGTTAAAATGCAGGGGAAGGCTTTCTTTAGGCATTTGTACTTCGGTGAAACAGAAACAGACATGGTGCCTTGATTAATAAGGGCAATAGTTGCTAAGGGATTCTGGTTGCCAAGAGTTTCCTATTTATTTTTTTCTCAAAACAATCTTGTAACATACATCTCATTTCCATTTTATGAATGGGCAAATTAAAGCAGGAAATTTATCTAAGATCAAAGAGCTCAAAGTAGAACGACCAGGGTGTGATGTTTCTAGAGTTTCTTTTCAAAGTGCAGTTGTCCACCTGCCTAGCCAGCAGGGTCTTGAGAAGCCTTTTTTTTCTAACTTTCTTTTTATTTATTCTTGGTGTGTTTCACATCCTGCATCTCGATCCCATTCATTTCTCATCCTTTCATATCTGCCCTCTGCCCTTGTAAAACTCCCCACCCCCAAAAAAAATTTAAGAGGAAAAAGGAAAAAAACCTCATCATGGAAGCTGTAGTGTGACACAGTGAGTGAGTCACACGGTAAAACCCCTTTGTCCATATGTCTGTACTTGCAAGTGTTCATTGCACAGAGTCAATGGTCTCGTTCGAGGCCTCTGGTTTCTGCTACACTATCAATGCTGGACCCTCACTGGGACTCCTCTTTGTTATCCTGCTGTTGCCCTGTGTCATGGAGATCCTGCAGCTTTGGGTCTGCAGGACAGGCCCCTTCACGTGCTCCTGCAGATCATAGATGGGGTAGATGTTGGGGTAGGCCAACTCATAACCCTGGTTCTGGGCCTGGGTAGTTGCAGGGTTGACCAGCCCATCAGCCAGCTCTCCCCAGTCCTCACCACCAGGGGCCGCTCTCAGCATTGCCCTGGCTAGGTCACCCTTTGCAGCAACGAGCAAGGGGCAGGGTTAGTTCTGCTTTCACACCGTCAGGGTCTGTTCTCCCACACGGACCGTCAGTGCCAGCTCTACTGTGTTGTCCAGGCGAGGAGCAGGGCCCACTTCCCTGAGTGCCGCAGCTAGTAACGGAGAGGGTCGGCTCCCTCCTCTGTCTCCGGCGGTGAGCGGTTGGGGCAGGGGGCGGGGGGAAGGAACTTCTCCCCCTGCCCATGCTGCCACATGACAGATGAGTAGTGGAGACAGCTCTCCCACACTCCCAACCTTGGGACTGGCTCACTCACACCTCCACTAGCAGGGTTAGCTCTGCTGTGCTGCTCAGAGGAGGTGTAGGGCCCTCCCTCCTGAGTGCTTCAGCCAGTGAGGACCAGTTCTCCCCAGGGTTGCAGCCAGTGAGGGGCGGGGCCTCACGGACATCGACAGAGACTGAGGTGAGCCCCAGCAGCAGCCCAGGCCCAGACATCACCTCAGCCTACTCCTCACCTATTTCGCCTCTTCAGATATGCGTCTGTCCACGGGACATGAAGCATTCTGTCTCTCCTACACCACACCATACATTTGCTCACCATAGTGATGCTCATCTTCCTGACGCTGGAAGGTGCAGGAGTGGGCCTGTGTTTTCTCCTCGCCCGCGTGTGGGTCTTCTTCCCCTCAGCAGGATCACGCTTCCTCATAATAGTGCCCAGCTGCCTGGCGCCCCAGGCTCCTGGTTTGTCTGGAGGTATTGCTGGAGTCCTCTCACAGGCCCGGCCTAGAAAGCCCGGAAGAAGCCTTTCTTAACTGATGTATAAGTGGGTGTCATACAAAGTATTTTAATGTAAATTCTATTAACTGAAATCCTATATGAACTTGTGTAGTATTTGATTCTTCAATAGTGAAAAGACGTCCTTTGCCAAGTCAGCAATGGGCTCCGCATTCGGTGAACATAAAGCCCCTGGGCACTGTGTTTCTCACTGGGATCTGGGAAGCAGAAACTCTTTGCCATTACTGTGTTAAGTACAGACTCTGTCCAGACCCTGAGTTCTCTCCTCAATTCAAATGAACCTTCTCTGAGGGTTTGAGTTGTAACCTTCTTCTTGAGTCTTTAGATGATGTCTCAGAAGCATTCTGATCATGAGAAACAAGAAATCAATGCTTTTGAGTTCAAGAGGGAAAGCACTCAGAATGCTACATTAATGACAGTTGATGATAGAAAAATCATCAACTTCCCAATTCAGAAAACCGCCCGAGTGGGACGCCAGCCTCTGGCCATGACCCCCAAACCACAGGAAATTCTGAGAGAAGGGCCCAGATAATATTTGCCTTACATCTCTAAAATGAGGCTGTAGAGTAAACTAAACCATGGCCTGATGCTATTTATTTCCCAGCCAAACACAGGCACTTGGGAATGTAAACCCAACATGATTCATCCTTGGCTAGCGAACAAGACGGACATAAAAATGAGGGTGCTGACAACTCTGGTTCTAGACAAAGCCAGAGCAAGATAGAAGTCAGAAGAAAAGTCAGAGGAATGTGAGCGATGTGGTATTCCCACATCTTCAAGCTGCCATGGACCAGAGCCCTCTCCCTGGGGAAGGACAGCATGCTCCTACCAGCATTCAGCCAGGATGAGAATCTGACCATGTGACACCACCCCCACCCCCTTCTGCAGAACAGCTGTGCAGGCGGAGTCCCGCCTTTCCCAGGGTTCTCATGTGTTTTGACTGATACATATGAAATACTTCAGGCTTTCAAGGGATGGCCAAGCAAACGCTGGATGGAACAATCAAACTTCAATAAACTCCCATGTCTAACGTCCTTGATTTGGGTTCAATATTTAGACTGGAGAAAATGCAGATAAACAAAGAAAACCCTGAGTTTTATATTTACTTAGGTTAGATGCATGCTTAATCACCATGAAAACCAGCCATCATGACCAGTCACCCATCAATACAGGTTTCTACAGGAGCCTGAGGCAGGAATACCTACAAAGCAATGAGAGTTTAAAACAAAGTATATATGCTATAGTTCGATATTTGAACCAACCATAAGAAATCATATTATTTTAACTCAAAATCACATACAGATGTGAAATAGATAGATAGATAGATAGATAGATAGATAGATAGATAGATAGATAGATAGATATGAAATTATTATTATACATATACACAAAATTATGAAGTTACCCTTATTGGGGTGACAATGCTCTTACCCAAAAGACATAGACTATCTACCAAACCCCCACTTCCAGGCATGGAAAACCTTTCAGTCAGAGGATCTCAGGAAACCCCAAAACAATGTAAGCTATCACCTTTCCCTTTGATTACCTCCCAGAAATTTAGGGCAAGACGCTATTGCTCTTGACACCACATGATCCAACACAGGAGCTGGAGTAATTGAACTGGAACCAGCCTGGAAGCCTCCTGCCTGAGGACTAGCTCTCCTAGTACCATAAGGAGCTATGTAAGCTGCCAAGGGAGAAAAGCCATCAGCAGCCCTATTCGGCTATGACACCTACAAACCGCGATACTCAACACAGCAAGCTATCCGCAGAGACACAATAGGAGCACTGAGATCCCGCGAGTGGCAAACAGCTGAGCTGGATGTGAAGGCCTCTCAATAGAAGGGAATTTATGCCTAGTACAGTAAACCTACCAGCTACGTCTGACTGGTGAACTCATGGACCTTAGAGAAGAACCTACTGTCGCTAATTCCTTAAACCGATGTAATCTCTAACTGATTCTAAACACCTGTCCTTATACCCACAGGTAAAGTTAGCTCTCGCCCTTCATCTAAGAAGCTTGCTTCCCCCCTCCCCCCCCCCCCAGAGGAGACCGTTGAAGAAATCCACAACTGACTAAAATGCAAAGAACAATTTACTGTGGGGAGCCCATCCCCAAATGATACGTCTACAACACAACCCCTACACCTAGTGCTCAGGAAACATTAAATAATATTCAACATTTAGAATGACTCGTATAGAACTAAGTTCAGAGAAAAAATTCTATTTCCATCTCCAAGTTTATCGTGAAGAACAACAGCAACAAAATAAGAGGGAAAATGCTGTTCTTCAAGAGCATGGTGGAAACTCCGAGATTGTTCTAATAGTTCCACCCTGGGCTCTCCCTTGTGATATACAAACAAAATCGCATCGCATTAGCATGCTGAAATGCTCAAACCCTCCTCAGTCAATAATAACCAGATGCGTAACTTTGAAAAGTTTATTTAACCTTGGGGATCTTCCATGTCTATGTTGGGAAAATATGGATACTATTTCCTCCAATGCCTTGTGAAATCACCATGTATGCAAAAAAGCTTAAATCATTGATACCTAGAAAGTATTCAGTAAACAGTGGCTGTACTAATGATCATTAATGATGAGAAAAATATGTCAAGAATTGTCCACTTAGAAGTTATGTAAGCTTGAGCAAGTATCTTAATCTCTCTGATTCTCAATTTGTTTATTTAAAAACTAGACATAATATTTCATAGACTTATTAACGAGATACATGTGCACATACAAAAATCATCTAACATACCAAGTATACAGTTGGAGCTCAGTACAAATTCTTGTTTCTAATGACTATTTATATTGCAATATGAGGTTATGTTCCCTTCAAATGAAAGAAAAGCCAGAACTACCAAATCTCATTTTATCATCAAATATATATCTTGCTATTCAAAACTCAATGACAATGTTTTGAAACTTAAACTGAAAAACTAAATCCTAGTATAGATTAAATTTATAATTAGAAACAACAGATAATAAAACATGTTGTGTGTTGCATCTAAAAAGCAAATCTAATAAAATGCCTGTGGATAACAAATTATTAAAACAATATAGGAAGTGCTTCAGTAAAAACTATAATCAGGAATTGAGCATGGTGGTTCACACCTTTAATCCCAGCACTCAGGAGGCAGAGGCAGGCAGATCTCTGAGTTCGAGGCCAGCCTGAACTATAGAGTGAGTTCCAAGATAGCCAGGGCTACACAGAGAAACCCTGTCTAGAAGAACAAAACAAAAAACTATAATCACGAATCTATAAAACTACACTTTACATTATTATATAAATTTCTTCCTTGTTCTTATGGTGAAGCTATAGAAGATCAAACAAAAATTCAAGCTTTAAGAATAATTCTTCGCTCATTAAGTCTAAGTAAAGGACTGGAGAGATGCTCAGTGGTTAAGAGCACTTGCTGCTCTTGCAGTGGACCCGGGTTTGGTTCCCAGCATCCGTGTCAGGTGTATCACAACTGTCTGTAACTCTAGTTCCAAGGTCCCAGTACTGCTGTCTGGCCTCCATGGGCACTACATACATTTGGTCCTTACACTGACAAGCAGACATGTGGACATAAATAAAGTTTTTTACAAAGAAAAGGGAGTCTACGTAAAATAAAATCCATCTGTGGCTATGACAAAGATCAAAAGCTGTTTGGGAATCATCTTCAAAAGCTTTTGACACCAAGCTGGTGTGGAGTTCCAAAGATTTACCATTCTCTGAACTGGTTCACTTCATAACAGACAAAAGCCACTATGGCAGTTAGGAAAACAGACTGCAAATAAAATACCCAATTGGATTTATTAGTCAGTGAAGAGTAAAATAACATTTCTTGAAAGTTCTTCTGTTTTGTGTACCAAGGTACACATAGATACCGTAAAAGGTTTTACTATCTCATGACTTTGATTTTAGGATCTTCTTGAAACAGTACTTTCTCAGGTAACTAAGGTAACTTTTCATTCCTAAACCTGTTTGTATAATTTGGATGCTAATCCACATTAGAGAGAACAGGGAAAGGAAATGGCCTTTTGATAGTTAAGCTTGTAGATGCAAATGCTGGGCTCTGAAGTCGTCCTGTCATGAGAGATTAAATATCAATATTGTATGTAGATGAGAATGTCCACACACCCCTTCTAACCCACCCCTCCCTACCCTCCTTCAGACTTTATGTGGTTTTCTCTGGAAAGAGGGGCATATAAGCAGGGAACTGAGAAGTCACAGGAGTGGTTCTAGAATATTCCTCTTCCCAGGAGAGATCGATCTGCTGCTCAGAGTTGATGGCTTGTGGCCCAATTATGTTTCAGACATTTGCAAAGAATCAGTGTATTTGCTATAATTGGAACAGACTCTTCTCCAGGCCAGCCTGTATAGATGAGGACAAAATGAAATAGTTCACTTACTCAACTGAACATTTTGTTATTCTCTTACAGGACAGTAAATAAATAAATAGCTTATGTTTTTAAGCAGATACATATGTTAAGCATGTGTTTGACCAAAAGCTGGCCATCTGAATAAATACATAAGCAAGTTAAAAGCATAATTTACATTGGGCTCTCACTACTCATACATCTACTCTGTTCATGGTTTTTAGGATACCAAGAGCCAGTTTTGAAGAACACTGCAATGCCAAAAAGCAGGAGGAAAAAAACCTTTTGGATTGCTATCATGTCAACTATTTCAATATACATTTTAAAGTCCGAGGGTCTTCTAGAAATTTTTCGCATAGAGCATTTCTTTTGGTCTTGATGTACAATCTGTCAACACACTCTTCCATTTGCTTTATGACGCTGCTTCTTTCCCATCACTCCATTGTCTCGTAGCTGTCTGCCTGTTTCTGCATTGATTAATTCCTTCTAGGGTTCCGGTGTACCTGGTTTGGGAAATAATGCTCACTTTAAGCTGCTCATTCTTGTAAAAATGAATTGAAATGAATAAATTTAAATAGCTCAGAACTAGAAAAGTGGGAGAAAGATGATATAGTGGGTAGCTGTTCTCACCAGGCCCTGAAGCACCGCCCCTAACGAGGAAGCAGGTAACTATAACATCTGCCTATGACCTTGAGGTACATGCCCCCGGGCAGAGGCTACCCGAGGACCTTTAAGACCTGTGATGCACCTATGGCTCTCTTCCCTACCTTGTGGTTTTGGATGCTGGGATGGACCAGGGCAGAGCTCACCAGAGTACAGCACTGGACTGTGCCTCACTCTTCCAGGATCCTGCAACAAATTCCTTTGTTGTCTTGTGATTTAACCCTCCAAGAAATTCCTTTGATCATTAAGCAGACTCAGTGGATTGCTAGCAATGATATAATCCCAATAAGATGATGAGTAGAGACCCATTTTATTTCTATATCAAAACATTTATTTGCCTAAGAACAGCCATGGTCCTGCTGAGGCTGGGACAAAGTCCCAATGTCCTCCCTCTGAGGTCCATTCTTACATGCTTCTTGGAGTCAACGCTTGCTCTTTAGTTTACAAATGAGAGTGGAGACTTTCCAAAGAAAGAAGAACAATCTCCTTCAGAAGGCTGCCTGCTCTGTTTCATTAGCCTGTGCCCTAAGGAGAAGCCGTTACTTTGACCAATTGCAGTGACTTCAATTGGAAGTGTCAATACCATGCCATCAATATCAAAACAAGGGGCTGAAGAGGTGCATTGCTGGCCACAGTTAACTCCTAGCTAGCCACCCCTGAAGCTCTCACTTCACAGGCTTTTTCAGGATTTGGTTTTAATTACTGTTACAAAAAAATATTTTAGCATGATTTATAGAAAATAAACTTCAGTTATTAGTAAATCCCAATTCCATGACGGCCAAAGCATTATCAACAAAATCCTTTTCCTTGCAGAAAGCAAGGCTTGGAATTTGATATTCTGAAGGCAACAGTCAGATAGGTAAGAAAGACATTGAGTGCGGAAAATCACACTTCAAAGACATTTCAGCACCCAGAACTTCTTCATGCGCATGAATATTTAAAATTTTAGGAGTCCCTCAAAAATTCAACAGCAGTTTGCATGAAGAATAAAATGTGCTTCACACATGTACTTTGAATTTTTAATGAACCATTTGCTGTTTGTAGTAAAAGTGCTAAAATTCTTCCTAGAACATAAGACAAGAAAAATTGACAGGGCCAGAGTTACAATACAAAGACCCTCAGAGCTTAGAAAGTCCCACCACTCAGGAGGTCTCCACTAGAAGAGGAACACTGAAAGTCTGGGAAACAATGAACTGACTTTTAAGATTCTTTTATTCTGCAGTGATTTACATTTATAAAGCTCATTGCAAAATTTTCATATTTATAACAATAACACATGTAGTCTGCATAATAAACCTTTCAGCACCGGCAGATGTTCCCAGCCATGAGAAATGTCCAAAGCACTAGACACAGCTGTGTGCCTCAAACACACAACACGACAGTAAACTCCTGACAATCCTAGATAGTTCAAAGCAATCCCTCCAACTCCTTCTGGTTCTCCAGCGCGGCTGTGCCTGCCATGGCAGTCTGTCCTGGGGGAGCATGCATGGGAACCAGCAAAAGCTGTAGGATAGGAAATGTGCCATGAAGGGTGTCTTTGTTGTTTAATATTGTTAATTGTGTTTATTGGAGTCTATCCTCATTAAAAAATCGTCATCGGCTCTGGGTGGAAAATTTAAAGCAGATTTTTTGTTTAACCTTGTGAGCTTTGAAAAAACAAAAGTATCTTTAGGTACATGCTTACCAGCTCAGCAGTTCAAGAGCTGTCAGTCAAAAATGAAATCTTCCAGAATGAATGTCTATGTTATGCCAGGATATTCTTATAGGAAATATGATTAATGTAAATCTGAGTTCCATTTTTTTCCTCTCTTTTATAATTTCCCTGAACCAAAAATACTAATGGAAATAAGTGCCTTAAATCCTTTACGTGGGTTTTCCAATACATACTGAAGAAAGAAAGCAAAAGAGAAAAGAGGCAAGAGAAAAAGTACTCAAGCGTTTAGCAGGAACCTCCATGACCACGACTGAAAGCAAGTTCGGAGAAATGGTGTCATGGAAAGTCAGGCTGGTGCAGGGGACTGGCTTGGCATGTCTCTTTGCTCAGTCGTAATTTTAGTAAATGCCACTATGAGGGGAACTGGGCGTAGGGCAGGAAAAGGGATGAACAATGATGTGATGTCTTTATATCAAAAGATAGATCACTTTCATCTGAAAATCTAAAAGTCTTTGTGACAATTTAAGCCTAAAATAAAGACTCCCCTCATAAACCAAACTCCTATCTTTGACATGCCTATTATCACTAATTTTCAATAAAGTACAATAGGTCTTGCTAAGCAATATTAAAATCACCCATGTTACAAGCTTAGTTTTATGCAACACTCCATATGGTGGATTCATAATAAATTTCTACTGGGAATACAATCATAAACTGCTATTTTCTGCTATAAAAAACCATTAAAGTACAGACATACACAAACAAGGTAATCTGCAATAAATTTGAAAATGTTAAGATACTACAAATGTAAATGTATTCAGCCCCATTGCGGTGCATGTAATTTCCATAGCTTTATTAGAAATCTTGCCTTAGCAGTGGCTTGGTGATAGGTTATAAATATAGTAGGAATGAGTCAGCATGCAAATCCCTTCTCTGGAAAAAAAAAAAAAAAAGATTTGAAAAGGTTTTATAGCCCGAAGCTGCTTGTTACTTTGTAAGAACAGTAATATAAAAGTTTCTGTTTGGAACCTTCTGACAAGAGGTTCCAACAGCAAAAGTCTTGTGTGTGTGTGTGTGTGTGTGTGTGTGTGTGTGTGTGTGTGTGTGTGTGTGTGTGTATGTGTGGTTATTTATGTAAGGTCACAGAGATGGTATTTCCCAAAGAAGCACTGACCTGGTGGACTTTCTTCTGCACACACTGGAGGACACGAGAGATGAGCGGTGCGTCCCCGTAAGCTTCAGTGCTGGAGGCAGAAATAATGTCTCTGGTCACAAAATGAAGAACGAAAAGGCCAACATCAAAGCTGCAGGATCAGCCACGGGAGTGGGGGTCAGGAGAAAGGCGTCACAAAGCAGGAGGCGATCTGGGTGTGAAGAACTGTGGCCAACACGGGGCTCTGAAGAAGAAAGGCTTCCAGAAAGAGGTCCCAGGTTTGGAAGAAAACTCAGCAAGAACACAAGAACCAAGGACAGACAGCCAGTATTGTGAGTCAAAAGCTCACACTACCCTTTGAAAGACTAACTCTGGACTTGATGAAAAATTGGAGCCATTCTGCAAGGAACCTGGGAGAGGGTGGACAGGAATAGTGTCAAAACTAGACATAGACAACTTACAATTAAAAAAAAATAAATAACCATGAGTGGCAGGTGTTGTGGGGCACTTCTAGAACCCCAACACCAAGGAGGCTGAGACAGGAGGATGTCTAGTTCCAGGCCGGCATTAAGCTTCACAGGAAGACCCTGTCTCAAAAAGAAACACACACACACACACACACACACACACACACACACACACACACACGCAGAGTAGGGGGAACCTGGCAGAGATGGATCAAGGAGGAAGAGTTTCTTGAGGTAGAAGAGAACAGTGAAGCTTTTAGGCATTAGACTGAAAAACCAAAACAAAGAAAGCGGGAGCTTCTGTTGATGGGATGAAGCTGGGAGCCATGTGGAGGGTGTGGGCTCAAAAATGCAGGCAGAGAGACTAGCTTCTACATTTGCTCGGGCAGAAAAGAAGGACAGAGTTAGTGAAGAGGAAGAAAACCTGCAGAGAGTGAGGGAGGGAAGAAGTTGGTGGAACTGAGGCCTGATGCTCGTCCATGATGTCAGAGCACTCAGAGGCAAAGTCAGCATACGGCTTTTTTTTTTAATGTTTCTGCTGATTTTCTCAGAGCATCTTCATTGCCCCGAGCACAGAGGGGATCTGCATGTGTATTGCAAAGAATATCCCAAACCACCTAAGCGCACATGCATGCTTGTGGCACACACATGAACACATGTACATATACACAGAGAGAACACACACACACACACACACACACACACACACACATGCACGCACACACACACACTGGTCTATATGAAAAAGTCATTCTCTTTTTATACTAAGGACATTGTAATAAATATGTAAGAATAGCAAAAGCTCTTTTAAAAGAAAAAATTAATTAGAAGGCAATAATCTGGTGGCATGGGTAGGGGTAGAAATGATTTAGGGAAGGAGAATACAGAGTATGAGCAAAATTCTAACTAGAACTCATAGAGCTATTTTGAGAGTGAAAACCAAGTGAAAAATGTCAAGTATAAGATTATTCTTATTTGACGTTTTTATACAGCAGCAACTTATAAAAACATCAAACCCTGACATAACCCTTCCTCTAGCATTTTAACACATCATTATATTGTTAACAATGTCAAACGGCTATAACCATTCTATGACTTCTTAATAGATTACTTTTATCATAAAACTGTCATTTTAAGGATAATCTGCATTCTCACATTTTTATGTTCAGCTATGGTCTTAAAATGTCAGGAGTGGGAGATCGCCATGTCTACCACTCTTGGAGTATTACTAGATAGAGACTTTAAGAATGTCAACATAGAATAACCTTTCAGTTTGATGTGGCTGCTGACCTTGATGTATTTTTCCTACAACTGTTCCACGTTTACAAACAGTAATTACAAAGTGCAAAGATCAGGAAGAGATGAGATGGTTGGTTAAAGCCAACGTAGGCTGAACGTTAAGCCTATTGACCACACATGAAAGGCACGTCACGATTGTCACCCAGGGGCTTGTAGCCAACAGCTCTGTAGGCAGGATTATACACATGGCGTTTGATCCTCTTGGTTAATTAGCAACAATGGTAACATTGCATCAATCCACTGCCAAGGACTGACATATGCCAAATGTCCAACCAATAGTAGTTTTCTTACTATTATTTTTAATTATGTGGTGTATATGAGTGAATGGGTGGGTATGTGCATATACAGAGACATTGGATTCCCTGGAGACAGAGTTAAGGTGATTATGAACTACCAGAAACTAAATTCAGATCAACCAGAAGAATAGTGAGTGCTCTTACCCACTGAGTCATCTCTCCAGGCCACAACCATGTTTCTTTGGCCATTCCTCCTAGACAGGAGGGAAACAATGCAACCAAATGACGTTATCTGTGATGAGGCTGCCAGGGGCCACCAAGAGAAATCAGAATTCAACTGAGTCTGTAACTGTCAGCAGGTGTCTTCGGGAAAGCACCAGTTGGTGATTGAGACTCTGTATGTAGACCACGCTCCATCAGGACTTCAACAGAAGAACACAGACAGTATAGACACCATAGGGAGAATTAAGCACAACTGTGTTCTGATAAAACCTTGTTTCCAAAGCAAGCAATGAGCTGTGTTTGTTCATTACTTACAGTTTGCTAATCCCTGACCTGGAGTATCCGCCCACAGTCTAGTAAAGATTTCAGGTTACACCTAAGCAAACACTAATTTCTCCTAAGCCTATCAGTGATGCCTAACATAGATGAGATCTTAGCAGCTGCCAGGCACTAGGTGAACCACTTTACACAGACCTTCTTTTGTACGTTCACTTGCCAGCACCCTCTTTTTGCAGATGAGAATACTCAAGTCCAGAGAAATTTCCTGAGCTGCTGAAAGTCACTAAGCTTCAGTAACAGAAGCAAGAGCTGAAACAAGCAGCCAGAGCGAGGCTGTGGTGGCCTTAGCTGCTCCACACCCGCTGTTCGAACCTGCCACTTGCAGATGTGAATGAAACACTGAGTTGTAGAAAACATACACACTTCCAAAACAAAGATGGCAGCGTGAGCCTCACCTTTAAACTTACAGAACTAAAGAGAGAAATCCCCTAGCAGCTAGACACACTGAGGTGGCCCCACAATGACAGATCTGACTGTGACAATGCTACTTCATGCCCAATGACACACTAGAGAGCGTGACTTTTCCCCAAATTGGAGACTCGAGCCAGCAGATGCCATGGCCAAGTAGGTGCTCTGGGCCATCAGTGGGGGGGGTGGGGGGGGTGGAGGAAGCCTTGAACTGGACAAGAAGAATATTCACGGTAATAATCTTAAATAACAAGCAAAGATGGAAATAACCTGGCCTTGTAAGGCTGCATAAAGGTCCTGAGCCTTGGATCCCCCACGCTCCACAAAACCCATTCTCCGCACGGATAACTGAAATGATGTTTACAGCACCTGTGTCAATGTTTACACAGCAGGTTCCCAACTCTCAGCATGCCCTGAGTAGGCCAGAGTTGTTTTATCCTCATCACACAGAGGCAGTGAGAGTGGTCATTAAGAGTTGGTAAATGAATTAAGGCCACACGATAGGGTGAGACCCAATCCTAAGGCACCTCGGGCTCCATCCTCTCAGTTAGGCTACTTTCCGAAGTCCCAGATCAACCCCCAAGGCAATAACTTGGAAAAGCAGACCACCAAGAATGGAACAGCATCATAAGAACACAGGTTTTGTCATTCTTATTGAAATGAAGGTACTGAAAAGGAAATTCAAAGTCCCCCAAACCTTAAGTGATTTGTCTCTTTGTGCTGAACTGGGGGCAGATTGTAGTAGCAAAAAAAAGGAAAGATTGAGAGTAAATAGGAGCCCTAGCCACCCAAAATTTAGATAAATGTCTCTCAGGCCTTCTCTCCAGATTGGCTCCCTGTGGTCACATCAAGTCTAAGGCAGGGCTGGACTGGCGAGCCACAGAGAAGGGAACATGGAGGAGACTCAGTCCATCCAGTGTCCACCAACCTACACACAATTCTTACTCTTTGTGGAACTTCCCCCCAACTCAATGTACCCCAAGCCCAAGGCAAAAATGCAAAACACCAAAATGATACCTAAGTTTCTCAACTAGATTCTAACTATTTATGTATTATTTATACTTGCTTCTATGTTCTTCCAAATACTGAAGCGTCTGTCTTAGCTCTCTGAGTCTAAACATGGTTGATGAAACCTGGTCATAAATAACAGAAGACAAAGCCTGTCCCTATAAAAAAGACAAAACCCCATCACTTCCCCTTAAAGCTTACATGGATATTGTTTATAGACACACACAGTGGGGGTAGGGAAGATCTTACTTTTTCTAGCTTCCTTGTTGAAGAAAAAAGTGTCTAATTTACATGTAGAACCTACAAATTATAGCCATGTCAGACAAGGAAGCAGATGAAGGCTGTGATTGATACTCCAAAATTTCCGTCCTGATTTCCCTATGCTCAGAATTAGCCACTCTATAAATCAAACCCGCATAGGAGTATCTGATGTCAAAACCAAGAGGTCACATCTGCAAAAAGCATCAGAAACAAAGAAACTAGATTCTTCTGTTGGCTCCCAGTCTGAAGATCACCCCTCCCCCATCCCCATTTACAACACTAACTGGAAATAACCCATCCCTTTGCAGAAAACACAGTTTTCCATATGTGTCCAAGTATAAGCAATGGCCATTTTTTTCTTCCTTGATGTGTATAGAAACTAAGAACTAGTACTATGATTCAGAGAACTAAGAACTAGCACCATGCTCCAGAGAACTAAGAACTAGCACTGTGCTCCAGAGAACTAAGAACTAGCACTGTGCTCCAGAGACGCCCTGAGTGAAGCTTTAGCTGCTTCTGCTAAATATCTGCTGTTAACATACATTTGTTGATCACTTCAGTGTCCTAATTGAAAAGAAAAACCCCTTATTTTTATTTTTTCTTATTTTCAGTAGCAAACACAAGATGGATTCAATCTCTCTGACCTATAAACTTTGATCTCCACAAATAAGAAAATTCCTGATTTCTAGACCATTTCCTTGTTCTAAGCAGTAAAACACCTAAGGGTTGTGAGCATACACTACAGATTTAGCAGTGCTGCCACAGGAGACTCCCTTGATGAGTCGAGTCCAGGGTCTTTCCTGGCCATAAAACTCAGCACCACAGACCAGAGCACACACACTGGGCTCTTTCCCTGGAGCAGTGATGGGTTTACAAGCACGAAGATTTTAGTGAAGGAGCACCAGACACTACCTCAACCAAATGCCTCATTTGCAAAGGAGACATCTGAGCGGTAAGATTGTGACTTCAAGGTCCCGTGCATTGTAGACAATAGAGCCACACAGCTGATTCTGAGGTCATAAAGAAAGTGTGACATTGTAACACAGTATAGAAATGAACAAAAATAATAATGATGAAAATAGACCACTACCATCTCCACTTTGGGAAGCTGTGAGGCAGCACCAACTTGGAGCCACGATGTCCAAGTTGTCCCTGTCCTTCTAAAGCCAGTTTCATCAGTTGAGGGAGAATCTAATAAGATGCCCATTGTGGTAGTTGGAATGTAATTGGCCCCCATAAGCTCACTGGCAGTGGAACTATTAGGAGGTGTGGCTTTGTTGGAGTAGGCTGTGGCCTTGTTGGAGGAAGTGTGTCACTGTGGGGGCAAGCTTTGAGGTCTCCTATCCTCAAGTTATGCCTAGTTCACGTCACGTCCTGTTGCCTGCAGGATCAAGATGTACCTCCTTATTGGGCAGTGGTGGTGCATGCCTTTAATCCCAGCACTTGGGAGGCAGAGGCAGGCAGATCTCTGTGAGTTTGAGGCCAGCCTGGTCTACAGTGTGAGTTCCAGGACAGCTAAGGCTACACAGAGAAACCCTGTATCAAAAAAAAAAAAAAAAAAAAAAAAAAAGATGTAGCTCCTTCTCCACTCTCAGCTCCTTCTCCAGTACCATATCTGCCTGCATGCTGCCATGTTCCACCATGGACTGAACCACTGAAACTGTAAGCCATCCCATTAAATGCTTTCCTTTATACGAGTTGCTGTGGTCATGGTGTCTCTTCATGGCAATGAAAACCCAAATTAAGACATCCATTGAAAGTATTTGGGACTTGGAGTAAAAGAACTTCTAAAGCCACTGGAGAGCCTTTAACAATTTGCCCTTATTTTGTATATTTTGGGCTCACAAACTCAGGGGTGATGGGACTTGGCTGAGTTAACCTAGACTTCACGTCCAGCCAACTTGCTACTACACCAGGGTATGTTCAACAGTGTAGAGCCTCTTTCCCTGAGCTCAGCCTCTGCCACTGGAAACAGCAGAGTCAATTTCTCAAGGCTCTACACACAATACTTAAACCCTTACTGCTAAACAGGACTAGAAAATCAGTCACTTAATTGGCCGTGTTCTACTGGCAGGATTTGAACCACGAGATTTCACTGTCTTGGGTAAATTAATCAAGCTGAAGATTCTTTCCATCTGCCTCTACTAGGGGACCTGCTTCAACACCCCTTTCACAGGTAAGCTTTGCTTTCCTGTCTCCGTGGGCTGCTATATCATCACCTCTTCTTGCCCTCTTACACTCTCCTAAGACTGCAAATGGCACCCACTCTGAAGGCGTCGAAAATCCATGGTTACCGAGCTCATCGCCCTGTCGTTCAGAATGGCTGTTCTCTCATAACCTGCGTGCCCAACCCCTCACCAGTTGGCTCACATAGTGAAGCAGACAGCTCAAGAGGAGGAAAAGTCTTTTTTCCTTTTGGTTAACGGCCAGAGGAGCATGAGGAACACAGGAAGTTAAGACATCCTCTACCCTAGCTCCACTCCTTATCCCAAGCCTGGATCAGAATCTGAGTCCAAGACAAAAATCTGAGCACAGCGTTGGAACAGGATGGATACATTTAAACGCTGTCTCCTGTGAAGGGGTAGCGGGGTCTGCCTGTGTGTCCACGGAATGACTATCCGGAAAAGCCTTGACTTTGCAAGCTTCTCAAATGCTCTACTGCCGTGGTGGCGCCACCTTCCCAGAGCCTTCTGCTTTTGTTCCTACTCAACCTCAGTCTTCCAGCACGAAGGGCCTCCCTTTTCATAGTCTCTGTTGACCTGTAAGTGTTGTCCAGTCAGATCAACCCCCATCAACCAAGTGGTCCATGGAGTGACAGGTAGCAACGCTGCTGCGTAATGCATGAATGGCTCTCATCATCCCCCGGGGTTAAAGTTCCAAAATGACAACAAAAATCCTTCAGAAAACAAACAAACAAAAAGCTGTCTTGTAGAAAATACACGCTCTTGTTTGAGACCCTGGAGCCGGCGATGCCGAGTCAGCAGTCCGGGCTGCAGCACCAGCCTTGTTAGGTGGTCGGTAACAACAAGCAAGATGAGGGTGGTGGCAGGCAGCGTCACTGACTAGGACCTAGTATATGCCAGCCTGCAGTCTAAATGCTTTGCATCCAATCTTATTTCATTGTATTTCCAGGGCAAGTGATGAGGCCAGAGAAGTGTCTTTCTCAAAGGCTTTGGCTTTCAGATCTATTATGGTAAGAAAATCCATCACAGGATTTTGAAAATTAAAGAGATAATGGAAACACACAATTATTAAACTCCGAAGCGCTTTTTAAACATTCTTCCCTTAGTGGGGGGAATCTATTCCTTCCAAGGTCATTCAACAAAATCTCAGAGCCAAGCCTGAACTCTGCCCAAGTGTCAAGTGTCCAGCCCTGGCAGTAGACCCTGTACCCTCAAACATAACCCCATCTGAAATCAGCTTTCACGAAATACGACCTACACTTCCAAACAAAGCACTGTGAAGGTTGGGATGGCCAGTCTCTTCTCCTGCCCTCCCAATGAGGCAGGGATGTAGCTAATAATCTGCTAGGCTTTGACTTCACATAGATGTTTCTAGAACAGCAGAAGTGGATGACAGCTTCCCAGTGTTTGGGGTGGGGGTGGGGGGCACTAAGAAGTTCCCATGCAGGGAAGACCGTGATAACCTCCTATCCCTCCTCAGGCCAGGTAGGGCTTCACAACAGAGCTTGCCTTCCAGAATACTTCTCATGAGAACAAAGGGTTTAATTTTATTTGCTTTAGGTGGTTTTCTTGGGCTTTAAGAGCTGGCCTACCTTTTTTAAAAAAAAAAAAAAAATCCCATCTCTCTAAGAACTGAACTGCAATCCCACAGTTTCCATTTTCTTCTCTTAGGCCCGACTTCCTGGAGCCCAGACTGAGTGAAGCAGTTCTTCCCATGAGCCTCGTGTGGAGCTCCAGGAGGGGAACACTTCTCACACGCCTGCCCTGCTGTGACTTGAGACAGCACACTTTTCCAGACACGCTGACTAGTCATACAATCTGCTCAGCTGGATTTTCACCAGAGCGTTGAGCCAGTGGGCACCACCAGCTGAGTCCCTATCACTAGCCAGTGACGATGATGCCACCCAGCCACTCCACCACCTCCTCCTTTTTGCCTCCTCCTCCTTCTCCTTTTCCTCCCTCTCCTCTCCTCCTCCTTCCCTTCCTCCTCTCCTCCTCCCCTGTCTACTGTCATTAGGCCACACCCCTTTTATCCAATCATCCCTCCACAATTGTCCTTGTCATCAAGCTCTGTATAGAAAGGCATCAACTTCCTATTCAGGTCCTCACTTCAGAAGACTCCCCTGTCACATACAACTCGTGTTAAATAAACGTGCATGCTTTCGTCTCGCTGGTCCCACTTTTATATGGAGGCTATGGCTCCAGAGTTCGGAACACTCACTGCTCTTATATAGGACCTGAGTTCGGTTCCCAGCACCCACATGGCCGCTCAAAAGCATCTAGGATATCACATCCCTCTTCTGACATCCTCCGGCACCAAACACACATACAGGCAAACCATTCATACACATAAAAATAGATAAATATTTAATATTCTTTGTGTTGTAGATAAGAAAAATAATGATTTTATCCCCCACAATTTTTGGCACCCAATCAGGAAGAGCTGCAGTGACACATATCCCCCGACCCTGAGCCCTGATAAGGTCCTGGAACAGCTGGTGAGATATGGCAAAACTGGTAAATTCTCAACCAGGTACACTTTACTGGGTCACTGTCTACAGCGTCTACAACGTCACTGTCTACAACGAAGGCAAACACTTCACTATGGACCTTTTCAGACTAGGCAGACAAGGCCACCTGTTTGGACTGTGCCCCCAGGTAAATGTGGCTCAGAGTATCCACTTGTTTCTGACCCTTCCCGTCCATATGGCTTTCGTCATAAGAACCTGGCCTGGCTTACTGCCTGTTAGGTTATACACACTGTTTGTGCTCTAGTCCAGAAGATTAAATTGTCATAGCCAAACTAGAGCAACCAGGATGCCAACCAACTTTGGATTTGCTTTTCTGCATTTTAGGGTGCACAGAGAAAACTTAGAAAGTGCTTCCCTCCCAGAATGGCTATAAACACCTGGAATTTCACTTAAACCATTGGCATGTACATTCTGAATATTTCCCTCATATACCAAATATTTGCCACTCAAATACTCTGTTTACCAGGATCGACATTAATCTTGCTTGTTTGTTTTTGTTTATTTGAGACAAGAGCTTATATAGCCTGAGCTGGCAGTGAACTTGCTACAGAGCCCAGGATGACCTTGAATCCCTGATGCTCCTGCCTCCGCCTCCCCAGCGCTGAAGTGATAGGCACACACTACCACTTCTGGCTCACTTTAATGAGTGGGTTTCCAGACTCTAAAGCCTTACAAAAGAGTAAAAAAAAAATCAATATCGGTAATAATTAAGCAAGGAAAACTTTAATTGAATTAGAAAGTTAACTCTTGTATTGATTTGCCCAGAATTTCTGACTAAAGGAAAATGGGTTTAGTGGGAAGAAGATGAAGGAGAGGAGAGCTTTGCCTAAGGCTCCTGGGGAACTCAGCAGTGAACAATAAACTATATTTAATTCTATTTTGAATGTATTTTTTCCAAATGGAGATACTTTATATGTCTTTACATTTTTTTAAGTTGTTTTAAACACAGTTTCACTTGTGAGGGGACCCATATGAGTAGAGGGTTTATCCGGGACCCTCGAGAGGAAACCCGGGGAAGAGGTTCTTGCTGACCACCGAAAGCTTCAATATTCAGCGTGGCGGAAAGCATTGGCAGTGGGCATGGGCCAGGAACCTGTTAAAAACACAGACATGCAGCCCTTCGTTCCAAATGAGCACAAAACCAAGAGATTTACATCCAGTCAGTTTGACAGGCACTTCTTACAATGAACCAGCGTGACCTCGTGGGGTAAAATAGAAACCAGAAAAAAATGCTCACAAAAATTCATACCCTTGCGTTTTAGTTCTAGCCGTACTGCAAGTTGAACTGAAGTCATTTTCCATTGTCTTCTTTTCTGTGGTAGGCGATGGATGTGGATGTGGAAGCGAGAGGTTGACATCATTGGTCCTCCTGTATCGATCTCCACATTGTTGGGATGATGGTGATGATGGTGGGGGGGTGGGAGGTGAGACAAGCTCACTCCTGTGGGCACACTGCCTGACCAGCAAGAATTCATGATGCAGGTGAACCACTAGCCATGACCACACACACACACACACACACACACACACACACACACACACACAGTGCGATAATAGAGCACTGTGAGAGAAGCTGTCATTCTACCTTAGCTTCAAAGAAATTTATTAGCTAGGTAATGTTTAGGGAAGAAAACTGAGGCTAAGGGATCAGGTAAAGATGAAGGAACTGAAGTTCCCATAACTCAGGAGTGCAAACGCTGCCTCTCTCTGCCTCATAGTCCCTGTTTAATAGCTCCCGTGAGTGCCCCCTGCTGGTGGGATCAATTATTCCACTCATGTACAAGAAGAGAAAGATGTAAGTTTTCTTAGGTTAGAAAAGGGGAACTCTCACCCAGCTCATCTGGTCTCAGTCAGTCCTACTTCATACATAACAAATACTGGGTCAGGATATTCGTGTGCCTGAGAACACTTTTGTTTTTGAGGGAAAAAAAGAGAAAACGAAACAAGAGTTTTGAGATAGTTGGACAAAATGGGAAATAATAATGAAGCCTCATGAATTTGCGAGCCATCTAAAATGGAAGGATTTGTGACTTGAGGGCTGTCTTTACCTTTCCACGGCAGAAAGTCAGGTGTCCACTTGGACAGCTGAGAGGAATCCTTGCTGCTGCCCCTGCAGCCCAACTTCAAGCAACAACACTGACCTGCAGACCCCCAAGAGGGGCTGAAGCTGCTGTGAGGCCCACCAGGCAGGGCTGCAGCGCTATAATTTCTCACCCCTTACACCGTCACTAAATTACAATTTAAATTCCATCATTCAAAGCTGCCTGGTCTTGAGCCAGATGCATATATCACAAAAAGGTATTAAAACCTGACCTTTTATAGCCCTAATAAGAAATGTCATGAGTCCATCACAGGATCATAACTCCCTCTTGAATTAGTGCTAAGAAAGATTTGAACTTCAAGGGGGAATTCTGTGATTCCAGGCAAGCCTTGGGACTCTCCTGGCAACCACTTAAAAGTCTGACTTCTCAAGTGGGGGAAATGGAGCTTTTGTGCTCCAGAGCAAAAACAATAATGAACATGTAAATGGCAGTGTACTTCATGCAAAAAAATGAAAATGACCACATTGGTAAATCTTTAGAACCAGTCCTAAAATACTGGAAACTCACAAAATTGGTGACATTGCAGTGAAAACCCAAAACAATTGTCCACTGGCTATTTCACTAGCTAAGATTGACATCCAGGGCCTTCTAGTATGGATGCCCCAGAAACTCTGCCAAGAATGCCGAGGGCCTTGGTGGATCACTGTAGTAGGAATCATAAAAGGTCTTATTAATTAAATCAAACCTGAGGCCAGTTATTGGGGTGAATGCTGGAAGATCAGAGAAGCAGAACAAGCCACAGCCATCTCACCTCACCAGTTCCTCAGCTGATCCTGTTTCCTCAGGCTGGAAGCCTCTGAGTCCTCATCCAGAATGAATCTCAGCTGAACTGTGCTACTCAAAAGCCTGAAAGCTTAACCAGCTAAAAAGCTTCTAGTTTCTGGTCTTCATGCCTTATATATCTTTCTGCTTTCTACCACCACTTCCTGGGATTAAAGGCTCACTTCTTGGGATTAAAGGCGTGTGTCACCATGCCTGGCTGTTTCCAATGTGGCCTTGAACTCACAGAGATCCAGAGGGATTTCTGCCTCTGGAATGCTAGGATTAAAGGTGTGAGTGCCACCATTTTCTAGCCTCTGTATCTAGTGGCTGTTCTGTTCTTTGACCCCAGGTAAGTTTATTAGGGTGCACAATATTTTGGGGAACACAATACCACCACAGATCACAGCTTGGTTTTGGAATATTGATCATTTTTAACTGAGTAAGTGGCTACGCCTTTGTCAGTGGGCAAAGAAGTGGGCAACCGTATCCATCCTGGTATTCCCAGGGTTCTCATTCCACAGTGCACTGTAGAGCATCCTTCTGCCCTCAGGTGACTGGCTCTGACTTCAACCATACAAAGGAGATATCTGAGCCCTTTCTAACGAGGGTTAAGACAAATGAGAAAGAAAACACCAAAATAGATCAAACAAGGAAACATCCAGTCATAGTGGAAGGAGGGTTCTAATGGAGAATTGTGAATTGAGGACTCTCCACCACCACCATCCACACAAAAGCTGAGCCAGTGTCCAAAGAGAAGCTATGAAAAGCAGCATGGCTTTCCCAGCATTCACTTGTGTTCTCTCTATTCAGCTCATAAATATTTATTGAGATCCAATTTTATACACATAGATTTGAGCTATGCTTTAAATAGACAAGATTGGGCATATACGCCATTAGAAAATCTAATCCTCTCTTCTCTGCTACAGTAAGAGCCAATGACACTCTTGGAATAGGTGTGCTTCTCAGCCTTCACTGTGCCTGGTAAATCACCCGAGAATTTTTTAAATACTAGTGTGAGGATACTGACCTCAGCCATTTTTATTTAATTAATCTATAATAAGACCTGGGCATGATCCATTTTATTTGGGAAGACTCCCCAGGTGAGTCTAATGTACAGCCAGTGCTGAGAATCTGGAGTTAAAAATAGGCAGGCATGGAGACTCAGAATTACCCTTGAATTTTAGGACCAAAACTTTGCTAGAATCCTAGCAACCATTGTGCTACGGCTCACAGTCTGGGAAAGTTTCCCTACAGTGTAAAAAGCGAAACAATAATAAAACATCAGCTCCAACATAGCTACCATCCTTTGGGAATATCAGAAAGAAAAACAGGAATTCCGTGGATGCCACTCAGTGCTCTGGTTAATTCCCTGCCTGGGGAGGGAGGGGTCTAGTGACGTCACTAACAGACAAGCTCACAACCTGCGCGTGCCCCCTTTGGATGTGGGCTTAAAAGCGGAGCCAAGAACAACTAACTGGTGGTCTCAACTCTGTGGTGGCTTCTGGATACTTTAGTAAGGAAAGCACAAGATCTTCTCAGCCAGAAAGACAGTTTTCAAGACTGGCAAGGGAGCTCAATGGATAAAAGGCTTGCCACCAAGCTTTCCAACCTGAGTTCAGTCCCCAGGATCCACATGGTAGACGGAGAAAACTGACTCTTGCAAACTGTCCTCTGACCTCTTCACTAGTGCCATTATGCCCATGCTCATGGGCATACGCACAAACATGCATGCATGCACACATACTAAGTAAGCAAACAAAAATATGATGTTTTGAAATACTTTATTTCTTTCTTTTAGATAGTAATTACATCATTTTCCCCTCACTCTTCTCCCTCCAAATCCTCCCATGTAACCACACCCACTTCGTCTCTTTCAAATTCATGACCTCTTTTTATACACACACATACATGTGTATTTGATATATAAATATAACCTACTAAGTCTGTGTAATGTTACTTGTATGTACGTTTTCAGGACTGACCATTTGGTATTGGATAACTAATTGGTGTGCTCTTCCCTGGGGAAGACTGTTTCTCCCACTCTCAGCATTCCTGAGCTGTCTGTAGTTCTTTGCTAGGACTGAAGTCTCTTGAGCTTTGCCCCATGTTAACACGTACTCACATCTGAAGATTTGGAGCGAGGAATCTCACATGAGAGAGAAGATGTTTGTCTTTCTGGGTCTAGGTTACCTCATTCAATACGATCTTTCTTTTAAACATAATTTCATTATTGGTTCTTTGGGAATTTCACATCATGTACCCCAATTCTGCTCATTTCCCAGTCCCCCCATATCCACCCTATACCCTTGCAGTGTCCCCCCCCCAAAAGAAAAATTTTAAAAATTAAAACAAACAAACAAACAAAAAACCCGCCTCTTGGCTCCTCTTAGCAGCACTGGGAATCTTGGTGTGTCACACAGTAGACCCTTTGTCCTATCAGCTTTACTTGCAAATGATCATTGCAAGGAGTCATTGGTCTGGTTCAAGGCCTGTGGTCTCTGGCACACCATCATCACTGGACCCTCACTGAAACTCTTCTTAGATATCCCACGGCTGCCCCAAGTCATGGAGCTCCTGGGCCTATGGTTCCACAGGACCGGTCCCTTTACTCACTCCAGCAGGTCATAGATGAGGTAGATGTTAGGGTGGACCAACCTAAGCCTTAGACATGGGACTGGGTGGCACCTGAGCTGCTCAGTCTAGGCCACTGGGGCCACCCTGCTCACCCCAGGCAAGGGGTGGAGCCAGCTCTCCTATGGCCATGCCATCAAGGCCAGTTTTCCCATGTCGGTAGTGAGAGATGTGGCCATCTCCCTTGAGTGTGTGTGTGGGGGGGCAGCTCTCCCATGACTGGGGCTGGCTCAGCATGGCCCCCTGATTTCATCACACATGGTTTCTATGGCCCCCTGTGGTAACACAGGCCACAGACATCAAAACAGACGCCAGTTGCAGCAGGAAAACAGACCCAGACATGGCCCTCCATAGCAACTCAGGCCCAGATGACATCATGGCCCCAGTTGGCAGCATGGCCCTCAGACACCAACATGGCCCCAGGTGGTAGCCCAGACCCTGGGCATCTGCAAGGCCTTCAGTGGTAATAGGAGCCGTGGACATCAACACAGATCCTGGCTGCAGTAGGGTCATGGCCCCAGACATGGCCCTCAGCTGCAGTTCTGGCCTGGACATCACCATGGCATCGGGTAGCAGCACAGGCCACTCAGATGTGCATGATCCCAGATGCAGCCTGGCCTTCGGACACCAACATGGTCTCCAGGTAGCTGACCAGACCCCAGTCAACCATACGACCCTGGGTTCAACAGGATCCATGGATGTCAACTCAGACTCTGGCTGCTGTAGGGCCATGGCCCCAGACTTGGCCCTCAGCTGCAGCTCGGGTCTGAATGTCACCATGGACACAGGTGGCAGTGCAAACCACTCAGAACAGTGTGACTCCAGCGGTCACACAGCCTTTGGACACCAACAAGGCCACAGGTTGGACCCTAGACCCCAGGCTTCCATGTGGCCTTTGGTGGCAACCTGGGCCATGGATGTTAACACAGACCCCCTCCAGGCTGCGAAAGGATCACAGACTCAGGCATGGCCTTCAGCAGCAGCCCTGGCCCCGGGGGTCACCATGGCCCCAGGTGGCAGAGTAGCCCGGCAGATCAGTATGGCACAGTTGCAGCATGGCTCTTGAACACCAGATTGCCTCAGGTGGTGGGCAGACCCCAGACATCCCCACAGCCTTTGGTGGGAACGGGAGCCAAGGACGTCACTGCAATAGGACCATGGACTCAGACACGGCCCTGGGCAGCAGCCTGGGTCTGGATGTCACCGTAGCCTTGGGTGGCAAACAGGCCGCCCACCTCAGGAGAAACTCCTCACCACCTTCGTTTCTTCTGCTCCACCTCTTTCCAGAGCACAGGAGCCATCCTGTTCTTTCTCTCCCTTTCTCCACCACACACTTGCTCATCATAATGGCACCCGCTCGCTAGGTGCCAGCCACCTGAGCCTCAATATTATCTTTTCTAGTGCCATCTATTTATCTGCAAATTTCATGATTTCATTTTTCTTGCCAGCTGAATTGTATTCCATAGGGTATATTGACCACATTTTCACTACCCACTCTGTTGAAAGATGTTTAGGTTGTGTAATAATCTAATTTTGAGGGCTTGAATGGATCATGGAGCAGCCATGGGTGAAGATACAGTAAAACCCCAGGATTGAAGAGGCCATGAAGAGAAGTTGAGGCTTAGCATCATGCGGCAGGGACAGAGTCCCTGAAGAGAGGCCGGGGAGGGTATTGGCAGAAGTACAGTCCAGTGGCAGCAGGAGACCCCAACATTTTGGAGATCCTAGTACCATGGGACAACCCCAAAACAATAGCAGCCATGAAATGGAGCCTGCCTGAGCCTACCAGACAAGCTGTGAGTGCTGTGTATGGCAGAGTCAGCGAAGTTCAACTGCCCAAGCTGTTTGGAGCCCAGAAGATAATGAATGGATCCCAGACTTTAAAGACTGTTATTTACACTGTTGGAGTTTGGTTTGGTTTTGTTTATACTGTGACTGTGCCCTGGTTCCTCTCTCCTGGAGTAAAAATTATTTAAGTTATTATTATTGTTACTTTTGATGATGATGATGATGATGATGTAGCCCACAACTGAGAGATTTGGAATTTTAGAGAAACTGGATACTTTGTGGAAAGTTGGAACTTGAGATTCTGGATGTTATAAAGAGAATGAACTTTTGGAGTGTTTGAATTTTTAAGGACTGTGGGAATTTTAAAGTTACTTATGTTCTATATTGTAATGTAAATATAGGAGTGTGGGGTTGAACAAGAAGGAAAAGATTCCAGTTAAATAGTTATGTGTTTGTGTATCAAGCTGACAAGGGCTCAGTTGTGCTGGCTAGTTTTATGTCAACTTGACACAAGCTAGAGCCATTTGGGACGAGGGCATCTCAACTGAGAAAATGCCCCCACTTAATTGGTACTTGATCCAGTTCATTGTGGTGTCACCCCTAAGGGGCAGGTGGTCCTGGCGTGCATAAGAAAGCAGGCTGAGCAAACCATGAGGAGCAAGCTAATAAGCAGCATTTTTCCATGGTTTATGCTTCATTTCCTGCCCTGATTTCCTTCAGTAATGGACTGCGACGCATGTAAGCCCCTTCAGCCGCACGAGTGGCCAGGCCCCTCCCCCCAGGACCTCTAACTGCCAGGTTCCACTCACAGAACACTCTAACTGCCCTAACTGCTGGACCCTGCCCTCACCCTGCAGAGCAAAAAGCCCAATCTCTGGACATGAAATCCCACCAGTCTCCACCCTGGAAAGTTTCCACCCACTTCCCAAGAAACTCTATATAAGCTCGCTACCCTGTTCAGTTTGCTGCTGTTTCTTGCTCAAGCAGAGGCAGCCACCCTCCTGGTTTTTTCCTCCCAATAAATCTCTAGTGTGTGGTTTGTTGTGCCGTGTGACTTTGTGGTATTCCTTGGCTTCCTGCAGCCAGACTTAACAATGTGTAGGTGTAAAATAAACCCTTTCTTCCCCAAGTTGCTTATGGTCATGGTGTTTTATCCAAGCAGTAGAAACTCTGAGAAACACAGGTTGTCTCCATTTCCTAGCTAGTGTGACCAGAGAAGCGATGGACATGGCTGAATACCTGTAGAAGGGATGTCAAGTCCTTTGAGGATATGCTGAAGAGTGATTTAGCTGGGTCATAGTGTAGATTTATTTTTAAACTTCTTGAGGATTCTCCACTTTGACTTACAGAGCGGCTGGGCAAGTTCGCAATCCCATCAATGGTGAATAAAGTTTCCCTTTTCTCCACACTGTCTCCAGATTTTTGTTGTTTCCACACAATATTTTTAAAGAAGATGTCTTTTGAAGTGTGGACTTCAAAGATTACAACCTTCTGAGCTTACATGGGCTTGGCGCTGGCACGGGGGGGGGGGGGGGGGTACACAGCTGCTGTGAGAGTGGGAATGAATGTGAATAGCTATCATGTGACCTCCTACTTTTAATATGGAAACTGTATTACAGTTAGCCATTGCTATCTAGGAACCCACCCCAAAGGAAAGAGGCTTAAAACACTTGTAATGCATTGATTTCTCTTGTGCTCTGTGCGGTGCCTGGCTCCACTGCCTACTCCTCTCTAGTCCCCTACACACTTGTGCTCAGATGATGACTACAGACATAGGAAGCCTTTCGCTTGCTTGTTTCTTTGTTTGTTTGTTTGTTTCAGAGCAAAAGCAATAATGAATGACTACACAGCCACAGGCTACATTTCATCATGAGATGACTTTTGTGATTCAGGTTGCACATCCAAGATGGCATATCCAGTTGCCCAGTTAATACTTGCAATTCTCTGGAAGCTCAGCTACAGCAGTCCACCACAAGACATATAAAATACCTGCCTCTACATGGCTAGATTCTGAGAGAAAACAGACACAAAAAACAGAAGCTCCCAGTCTCTGGCAAATACCACTTCCACCATATTCCTTTGATCACCATAGACACAGCAGCAATAACCTAGACGCAAGGACAGAAGACATGGACCCTATAACTCAAAGGCCAAATTTTGAAGGGAAAAAATTGTACATACAGCCATTCTAATTCATCCCCAACTTCCAAATCTATTAACCAGTCCTTCTTATTCACTCACTACTTACTCAAACTTTAAAAATATTTTCTCACAGTTCCCTGACAGCAGCCTCACCCCAGAGAATCCTTGCCACGTGTACCTGGCTGGAACTCTTTTTCCAGCAGTCGGGATAAATTTGCAGTCAACATTTCTCTGCACCCAGTTTCCTTTGGAACTAAAAGAGTATGTGTGCACAAGTAGGTGAGTAGAGCAAGACACAGTGAGTGTGCTGAGGAGCAGGTCAAAGCAGCACACATGTAGAGGTCAAACTCATACATAGCCTGGGCTTTATAGCCTCTCCAGAACTTTACCACAAATTGTGACTGTTGGATGCCTGCCAGCATCAGCCCCACAGTCCATAATGATCCAGTGCCCAATAGTTTCTGCATTGCTAATGTTCATGGGACTCAGAAATCAATATCTAATCACACTTAGCCAGAGCCCAGAATTCTGTGCACTCAGCACTGGACCATTTGGTTGCTAGGTATATAAAAGTTAGCATAAGAAGCAGAGCGTTCATCAGAAGGAATCGCATTAAAAATATTACGAGTGTGGTGCAAATCACTGCCACTGACATTTATCGAGCGCTCACTTCATGAGGGACCCACTCTGCCAGGAATTTTAATGTGACGCAGAGGAAACAAAATATACTATTTTTGACCTCAGAAGCTAATGTTATCCTCATAACACACACACACACACACACACACACACACACACACACACACACACACACACGGGAACACAACAGATCACTGAGCTTTGTTTGTTTACTCCGATTACTCTCATGAATCTCTTCGTCAACTTTAAAATCGTGTCAGGTATCAGGGATGTCAGCTACACATGTTTTCCTGGTAGTGGGCAAGTCTCCTGGGTCTAGTCCCTTTCAATGAGGGATCAAATAGGGCTTGTAAATGCAGTTATGGACCACAAGGGACCAGATCTCTATAGTACCTCCAACCTGCTTAATTGACAGAGATGTTTCAATGAAATCTACGGTAGTAAGGATTTCCCCTTACCTACTGTCATAAACAGGCTCTTGTGCCATCTAAGAAAGAGATTTGCCAGCTACTTCCAAGGGAGGAGCGCCTCAAACATCAATGTGTACACAAGTCACCTGGGAGTCGTTCAAATGCGACTTCAGTGACTGCAGGGGATGCTCAGGCTGCCAGTTCATGCTGCCAGTCCCTGCGCCGCACTTTGAAAAACAGAAATGCAAGTCACTCCAGGCAAAGTCCTACTTTCAACTGGAAGTTTCCAAAGGCAGACAGAACAAAGGCCTCTGGGTACCTTCTCTGTACCCCTCTCCCTCCCTCATTTAGGCATCAGAGAAAATACTCAAGCTGAGCTTCAAGAAGAGCTTTGGGAACATGACAGTTCTCCATGTGCCCCAGGTTTGACCCATCAGCCCAGGCTATGGATCCTTACAAACAGAGAACAGTGTGGGCTGATTTTTACAGCTTGAAATCCATCTCCACATAGTCACAAAAATAAAAAAGCCACTCCATGTTGTGTTTGATAGCAAGATAGATAGATAGATAGATAGATAGATAGATAGATAGATAGATAGATGGATAGATGGATGGGTGGGTGGATGGATAAATAAAATAAGGATGTCCATGCTCGCATGCCTCCGAGGTCCTGCAGAATTCTTTCTTGACAAGTACTAAATCTTTTCTAAGTGAACGCCATTGGAGACTTTTTTGCTTTTGTTTTGATTTGGTTTTGGTCTTGGTTTTGGTTTTGTTTGTTGTTCATTTTGTTCTGTTTGTCCTTTGGTTAGAATTCAAAGAGTTTTATTCTAAATTTTCAATCTAGATTTTATTTGGGTTTGAACTTTCTTAGCGATTTACCCTGTGTGATGGTTAATCTTCACTGTCCCCTTCCTTGGATAGAGAGACTTACTAGGGAATGGCTAACGCACACCTCTGGGCACTGATTAAATCCTAAAGGCTCAGGCCTAATCAATGGTGTAATCCAATGTTGAAGAAACTCTGTGGGGTTGGGGAGACGTAACTGTGCAAGGTGAATCCTGGCTGGAGGAGGCGGGTCACGTGGGCTCGTCTCTGAGGGTCTATCTTGCCCTTCTCCTTATTCTCTGCGCCAGGCTGCCGTGAGCAAACCCCTCTCTCTGCCACTCATGCCCATCACTTTGACATCCCCCTTGCCTGAAACTGTATAGGACACTTGACACAGACAAAAACAATATGTCATTCATTTTCCAGGACGCAAACTTTGTCAAGTCTAAATCTTGTCACTGCGACATACTTGAGCAAAATTCATTGTTCACAGTAACGGGCAGTCCTACATACAGTGGCTTCCATATGAGGGCCACACATCAATATTTTCTCTCTCCAAGTTTTAATGGTGACTCTTGGACTTTGGAAGGCAACTCATGGAGCAAGGAAACAAAACATAACTATGTTTGTTACTACTTTTGATGGCTTTAAGTAGCAAGTATCCAAAAGGGTACTCTAAACTAAACAATGAAAGTCTTGGACACCACCTAGTCAATATGAGACTACTGAATCGTGCACTAGAATTACTCATCCTCGATGCTCAAGCCTTCCAAACTACTTGAGAAGTGTAAGGACCTGAGAATCCTCATTTTTACAGTACAGTCTAGAGTGGGCTTCGGTGTAATTGGTTTGTTCTTGCTCTATAACTGCTTTCTAAGTAATATTGATTGAAAAATCTTGTACACGTAATATATTTGGATCATATCCATCCTTAATTCACCTTCCTCCAAATCCACCCAGTGCCCCCACTCATGTCCCTCCCAACACCATGTCCTTCTTTGTGTTGTTGTTATTCTAACACAGAGTCCAGTTAGTACTGCCCATACACACGTGAGTACGGCAGCATCCGCTGAGCCATGAGCAGCCCACTAGCAGCATGTACTCAAAGGAGAATGACTCTCTGTGCTGGTTAGTTTGTTAACTTGACAAACTGGGATCACCTGGTGTGGTGGTTTGAAAGAAAGTGGCCGCCAAAGGGAGTGGCACTATTAGGAGGTGTGGCTTTGTTGGTATGGTGTGTTTGTAGGTACATTCTTGTTGGGGGAAGTATGTCACTGTGGAGGTGGGCTTTGAGGATTCACATATGCTCAAGCCATGCCTAGTGAGACAGTCCATTTCTTGTTGCCTGCAAGATGCAGGACTCTCAGCTACTTCTCCAGCACCATGCCTGCCTGCACACTGCCACACTCCCCACCATGATGATAATGGACTGAACCTCTGAACTATAAGCCAGCCATCCAGTTAAATGTTTTCCTTTTTAAGATTCACAATGGTCATGGTGTCTCTTCACAGCAGTAGAAACCCTAAGACACCTGGGAAGAAGGAACCTCAATTAACGAACTGCCTCTACCAGATTGACCTCTGGGCATGTCTGTGAGGCATTTTCTTGATTGGTGATTGTTGTGGCAGCACCCAGTCCACTGTAGGAGGTGTCTCCCCTGCACAGGTGGTTCCAAATTGTGTAAGAAAGAATTTTGAGAAAGCCATGAGGAGCAAGCCAGTCAGCAGCATTCCTCCATGGTATCTGCTTCAGTTCTTGCCTCCAGACTTCCACCCTCTGTAAATGGAAGTTTCTTGTCCCGACCTCCTGTTCCCAAACAACCACTCTGAGGCTTATATTAATCATAAATGCTCAGCTAATAGCTCGGGCTTATTACCAACTAGCTCTTACACTTAAATTAACCCATAATTCTTATCTCTGTTTAGCCACGTGGCTTGGTACCTTTTCTCAGTACAACATTCTCATTTTGCTTCTCTGTGTTTGCCAGCCACTCTTTGACTCTGCCCTCCCTCTTCCCAGAATTCTCCTAGTCTCTCAAGCTCAATCTCTTCCTGCCCAGCTATCAGCCAATCAGCTTTTTATTAGCCAATGAGAGTAATACACATTCATAGTGTAGAGAAGGACTGTTTCATAGCAGCCCTTGAGTTCCTGCCTCGGCTTCCTTGATGGACCGTGATGGGAACTTGTAGGCCAAAGAAACCTTCCCTCATTGGTTTACTTTTGAGTGTGGTGTTTATCACAGCAATAGAAATCAAACCAGGACAGCTTCCTTTTCTTGGCAACCATCCACTGCCAGTGTAACTGCTCAGTCAGGGGAATAAGAATTTTGTTCGAATTTTTACTGGCTTTTTGTTGCACATGTTTTGTGCAGGTAACTGTATTTGCTGTGAGCTGGTGAGTACAACAGCCATGTCATGTCCAGCTCTCCTCCCTGTCCACCAGCTCTTACATTCTCTTCTTCACTGAACCTTGGGAGGGGAAGGTTGGTATACATGACAGATTGACAGATGAGTACTCACAGTCACTTATACTTGGCATTTTGACAGTGATAATTCTCTGAATTAGCCTCTACCCTCTGGTGGGGGGAGGGGAGGAGCTTCACTGACCAAAGTTGAGAACAACACAACTCCATGAGTATAAACACATATATTTAGAAGGCAGTTTGATATGACCATTTAGTATAACAATTAATATTACAAGTTCACTCCTAGGGCCTATAATCATCCCAAACATGAGCATTTGACCAGGGTTTCAGTTCCAGGCATAAAAGCCCTCCCATGGAACAGGCCTCATAGTCAAGCAAAAAACAGTTCCTTGTCCCCATGACCATCACACCACGGTTGCACAAGCACATACATCTTTCCAAGCAGATCAGTCTTGTAGCATGCAGGGTCCAATGTTAGATAACGTCATTGATATATTTTGTCCCCCAGCAGCCTACATGGCAGCTTCTGGTATACTGTGTAAGTGAGCCAATAGGAAAAGAGTTTCCTGGTCAGTTGAGGTTGATTTCTCTTTATCTTGCATCAAAAGTAAGTGGTGTCTCCAGCAATAGAGTCCAACCATCTCATTATGCTGGACAACCAAAAGCAATGGCAATCCTGTGTTGTTTAAGTTAACTCTGAGGCTTCCCTGACCAAATGTTCACAAGAGGGTGTCCCATGGCTAGCACTGAGATTTTCATTTAATGACCCATGTCTTGTAGGAGCAGTATTATCTTCCCATGCAGGATATTTCTGTTCAAACTCTTTTAAAAATATATATTTTATTTTTAATTAGCTCATAAACTAGTAGATTTCCATAAGGTTTCTTAATGCATCCTTAGTTTTGGTTAACCCATCTCTGACCACCAACTTTCCCCTGTCTCTCTACCCTCATCCCTACTTAGACTTCAACCCAGAGAAACCTCCCCTGTCCTTTCATGTAATCTGTATAAGTGAAGGGTGTATGATAGAGCTATAGGGAAACATATGGTCTTGTGACCCACATAAAAAATATAATCAGAGAAAACAGCAGTAGCTGCTTTAACTCAAAATTCACATAGCAGGTTCTAGAGCTAACACAAAGGAGGGGAACTGCCTAAGAAACTGAGGGCAGTTACAACAAGTTTGCTTTTAGCAAACCCACCCAAAATGCATGGTGCTTCATTGCAAGCACGGTACAGAGAACAGTGGAGAGGCTCACACTGAGGATTCTGAAGCTACATTCTGCAGCTTTGACCTTTCACTTGCATAAATTCGCACTGAGAAAGATAAAAGCCACCCCTGACATCTCAGGGGCTAACCTAGCATGATTCCCTTGGGCCTTGATGTCCTCCTAGTTACCACAAACAACTTCCCAGAAAAGCAGCATCCGATAATTCCACTGTGTGACTATGTTACAAGATCAAATACAGCCACTTACACAGACAAAAAAGCCACACACACACACACACACACACACACACACACACACACACACACACCAAATCTACCCCCTTGGACGTTAATGGGGGACTGCTGCTTTTTCCCTGACTATAGCTTTGGTTTTGTTGCTCTCCCTGCGGAGGTCTGCTGAGGTAACCGAGCACAGGAACATTCCTGCTTTCCGACAGCATCCACTCCATCCTTTAATCTAGTCAAGCTGGCACGCAATCATCAGAGTTGGATAATTGGCCCTTTTCTTCCAGAAAGCCATTTTTTTTTTAAATTTCATGAAAACCTTACTCTATTAATACAATCTGTGAGTTAGTATAAATTTTGGCTCCACAGATATCTGCTAACCCCATAAAAAGTGCTCCATCTTGTCAACCCAAATTGAATTTCTTTATGTGATATCTCCATCTTCTATGCTGTGTTTTATTTTTACATGCAAATAGCTCTATACTTTTTTTTTTCTTTTGAATACAAATTAGCATCAAACTGCCATTGGAGGATTCCTGGCAAAGCGGAGTGCTACCTGTTCTTGGCTCCTCCCAACCCCAATTAGCTTTTAAACTCTTTCTCATCTATATTGAACTTGCCTTATTCTTTTCTTTCTATTGGTCATTACCTTATCTTAGAAAATAATCATTGAGTGCGCTAAGGCAACAAAGGGTGTTGATCAGGCTGTACTCAGGGCAGAATGGTGCAGGAGAGAACCCCGAGACCACCCTACATAAGTGACCTTGGACTTTACCTCTCTCTGCTTGGTATCCTCTTCCACAACCTGAGGTTAAGATGGAGCCACTCAACTTCCCCCAAGTAAGACTGTCAGCACACTGCCCTTGCCGGCCCCCTGATCTCCATGTATCAGACAGTCTCCTTCATTCCAGGACTCCCATTCAAGGACTAGTTGACCCTCCCTGAGTTCCAAATCCCATCCCCTCCATCCCCCCCCCTCCCCGTGCACTCTCAAGAACCACCAACAGCTGACTCCCGTGGCTTTCCCATGATTCAGCATTCTGCCCACTGGTTCCACACTCTATCCTTTGCAGTAGTCCCATGTGAACCACAACACTTTTCAAGTGATTGGTAGAACTTTTGGTCCATTTTTATTACTGATAACACATGTGACAGGCTGGATAAACTATAAAGAAGAAAAATTTGCTTGGGCTTCTAACTTTGGAGGCTCCTCGTCCAGGGGCTGCATTTTGGTGATATCATTCTTGCTAGTGGAGTCTCAAGGTAGCACAGGACACAGGGATCACAGGGCAAGAGACAAGGGTGCACAGACATAGGCATGTCTCTCCTGCTCTGTGTTCTTACAGAGCCACCCCCATCCACTTGCGTAATCTCTTCCCTGATGACCTTATCTACTCCTATGGCCTCCATCTCTAAATACCACAGATGGATTAGTTTCCACCCTCTTAACCAGCCCCAAAGTTAAACCCCAGCCTGAGCTAGGGGAAGGGGAACGCAATCCGTACTCAAACCAAAGCAGTGAGTTCCAGAAATTTTCATGGACTCAACTCAAACTCAAGGAAAGGTTTTGCTTGCTTTTTATTGTTGAATACTTGAATAGGTGGTTTTCATGAGCCAAAATTCAAAAAGTAGAAAAGCACGTGCAAGTGATGTTTCCATCCCTCCCAGGCTCCCAGCCCCACGTTTCTCTTCCTGTTAGCAAATGCTATATGCTTTTCTTCATATCCTCTAGATAAAGTCCGTATTTCTCTGCATAGCGTAGTTCTTTCCATCCCTGCCTTGTTTCTCGTCCCCGCCTTCTCATTTTCCCAGCTTTCTGAGAGCAGAGGGGCTCACAATGCCAGATTCTGCCCTCCTCTTCCTCAGCATCTCATCTTCTGTCTGGTGGGTGCTTGTGGCTCCCTGCACATCCTCTCCAGCTCCTTCTCCAGGCAACCCGCTCGCTTGCTCACACATGGGCTGTCGGTCCACCACCTTCTAGAGACTAGATGGGGGTGCTGGGCAGAGAAATGAGAAAGGAGTGAGAAAGGGTATCTGCAGCCAGCTGCTTCTTTGGCAGCATGTGAGACACAGTGCTTACCAGCTCCCTCTGTCAAAACGCAAACAGGCTCGTCCTACTCTGGAGAGCCTCTGAGACGTCCGAATATCTTGTGAGTTCTCTGACACAATACCAGGGTGATGGTCAGTAGCCCCCTTTACAAATGTAGCAGGCTCTTCCCTTGCCAACACAAGGCCGATGAGCAATAAGAAGAAAATCTGTCTTACAGTCTCCAGAGAACAGCCTGGAGCCAGAGGTGAGATGGAACCTGGTGTGCCTGTGACGCGATAAGAAGAAGATGGAGTGACTGTCCCTTAGTGGGATTTGTACTTAGAGACCCAAAAGTCCTCTGCTGATACCATTGCTCACAGACCTTTCTGTTAAACCTGGCCACTTTCTGGGTTTTAGTTCAGGAACTTCTTTTCCCTATCCCTCTCTCTAGCTCCCTCTGGCCAAAGTCCTAAGCCTGCTTGCCTTGACACCCCAGGTACTCTGCTCTCTCTGTCTCTGTTTCTATCTCTCTCTCCCTCTCTCCCTTCCTCTCTCCTTCCCATCGCCCCCACCGTCTGTCCTGAAGGCTCTGGACCTCAGGTATCTGCCACAGACGTCCACTTCTGAGTCCACTGTTCTCCCACCCTCTAGCTCAGAAAGCATAGTTTTCTCGTGTCCTTTCCCTCTCCTTCTGGAAGCTGCCACACTCTCTAGCTTGCCTGCCCTGGTTGTTTGCTTGGTTTTCTGGTTTGGGTTTTCTTTTTCCTCAAACTCTAATAAAACTGTCTTCTTGTGTTTCCCCCCCTTTTTTTCCCCCCGAGACAGGGTTTCTCTGTGTAGCTTTGTGCCTTTCCTAAAACTCACTCTGTAGCCCAGGCTGGCCTTGAACTCACAGAGATCCGCCTGGCTCTGCCTCCCGAGTGCTGGGATTGAAGGTGTGCACCACCACCTCCCGGCATGTTTCCCTTTTTTAAAGATTTATTTTATGTATATGGATGTTTTGTCTGTATATACATCTATCTGCACACCAGAAGAGGTCATCTGATCCCATGAGACTACAGTTATAGATGGTTGTGAGCCAGCACGTGGATGCTGGGAATCGAACTCAGAACCTCTGAGAGAGCAGCCAGTGCTCTTAACAGCTGATCATCTCTCTAGCCCATCTTTGCGTTTCCTTATAAGCTGGTTTTTAAATTCTTTTATCTACAAGACTAAGAATGTGCAAAAGGCTGGCTTCCTGACCTGTTACAGACTGAAGCCTTGTGTCTAGCACGCAGCAGGGCACAGTGAGTGGCCAACAGCACTCCCTTTTGGTCCTGCATTGTCTTCCTGGAGGCCCTCTGAGCAAGTTCATTAGGTCTGTGTTGTCCTCACTACAAACCCCACATGATCCCACTGTGCTCTCCTTGAAGCCAAAAGGAGGCACCTTGGCTAATACCCAGGCGATGCCCTGGACTGGCTTACATGAATGTATCTTTTCAATTTAACTGACATTTAAGTAAGGGAATTAAAAATTTCCAGCAACTACTAATTTATTTTATTTCTTTGCTTATGGTTTTAATAACTTACGATGTATTTTGCTAAAGCTGGAAAATATTTAAGATGGCAATTGTCCTCTTGGAGGGGTTGGACTTAAGCGGCAAGGCCTGTGTTAGTCAAAGACAGAATGCCAGCCTTCACAGGTCCCTTTGACACTAAGGTTACGAGTTCTGAAAATTATTGTCATGAAATAGCAGATAGGGAACTCTGGGTGTATCGCCCCTGCTCCCACACTAACCCCATCTGTAGTTTTCTGTTGCTGTGATAAAATATGACCAGAAGCAACTTCAGGAAGAAAGTTGATTTTTGGCCCATGGTTCCAGAGCCTAGAGGCATCTCTGTGGTCAAGATGGCATGTCTGCAGAAACAGGAAGTTGACGGATCACATTTCATCTGCACCCAGGAAGCAAAAAGAGAGCTGGAAGGGGAGTGGGGCTGTAAACTCACACAGTCCGCCCCCAGTGGATGGATGCTCTCCAGCAGGTCTTAAAAGTTCCAGAACTTCTCCAAACAGTGGCAGCTAAATGTTAAATCCATGAGCCTATAAGGGGTTTTCTCATTTACATCACAACACCAGCCCGAACCCACTCTCCTGACAAGTTTCAGTGAGTGTGGCAGGTCTGGCCAGAGATGTAGCCATTTCCAAAATGCTCTCAGTAAATAATGTCACATTATACTCAACACCCTGGAGAATCAGAAGGAACAGTTAAGCACCTGGGTCACCCAGTATCCCAGACCACCTTTCCCACCATCACCATGCATCCCCAAATGTGTACTGTGCACTTACTGTATCCCATCAACAGTTCTAGGTCAGCAGATGGCAACAGTGTGGTCCTTAGATCAGCAGGATCAGCAACAACTAGGAGTTACCCAGACCTACCTAACCAGAACCTGAGGGAAAGCCTGCCAGTCTGTGTTTTAACAAGTCCTCCTGGTGATTTCCAATGTACACTAAAGTCTGAGTCACCATTCTAGGCTTCCAAACACAAAGGAAAGAACACATACCTTGGCTTCAGCTGCTAAGTTCTCTGGACCAGTGGAATAGATAGACAAGCAAAAAATCATTATAATAAAATCATTATAATAAAACGAGTTAAAAACAGAAAAAAAAAGAAGCGAAGGGAGCTGACCAGTAGCACACAAAGATATCTGCGGATGTGGAATCTCAGGCAGCCATCTTACCTCTCTGGGAGCCAAGATGTGCATCCAGGGAACATAAAATTTGCTGAATCAGTGTCTATTCCAAACAGAAGATCCAAAAGCCCTTTCTATGCTTGGTGACTTCACCCCCACTGTAGCCCAAGTAGGTTATAAGTTGAACCAGGAACCAAGTACTTGCAAGAGTCAAGAAGATGAACTGAGAAGGCTGTCGTGGTTGGTTTTCTGTGAAGAAATGCACCATTCATCCTCTGTGTGGATAGAAGAAGACATCGAGAACACCTCTTACTTCGTCCAAAACTAGCCTCCTTACAACACTAACACCTTCCTAAGGAGAAAATGCCATGAGTAGCTACCTCCTCTGGAATACTGCCTGAAATCCTTGCTGAAGCATCTTTCCATGCAAAAAATCTTTCCAGATGCTTCCCTTCTGGAAGCCGCCATGCAAACAGGAGCACATGCGTCCTTAACAATACCTGTGACTTAAGTACTGTTTTCCATTAACAAAGAGTCATTTTAGGCTCATCAACAATCTTGTCAACAATTTCTTATAAAGAAGAAAACTAAAGATGCCCAGGAAGAGTGGCATTATGGGTGAATTGAGTCCTCTCCCAACAGCAAGAAGAGATGCAGTAAAGTCTAAGCATTCGGTAGCTCAGAAGGTGACCTGACTTGGTGGCAGATGTAGTTCAGCTGATGTCATACTGATATTCTTACAGAGAGGGCAAATTTGAACACAGACAGGCACAGGGCAGATGCTATGTGAAGATGAAGGCTAGGCATAAGGGCAGTGCTCTACAAGCCAAAGATTGCCAGAAAGCCACAAGGACCTAAGCAAGAGACTAGACAGACTCTCCCTCACAAGTCTCAGAAGGACGAATTCTGCTCTCACCTGGTCTTTAGACTCACAGCCTCCAGAATTAAGATCGTAAAGATTTGGTGTTTGGGCTTCACTCAGTTTGTGGAGCTTTGCTATGGCACCTCAGCAAACTAATATGAGCCGATTCACCACACATTTTGAGGATTTGGAACACAGTCGTTTTGGTGACATGCCATACACAGGATACAAAGGAGAGTTCATGTCTCCCCAGCTCTGCCAGATGACTCCTTGGCACCTCACAGGCTGTCCTTCAGTAGCAGCGGGGCTCTGTTTGTACCCATGGAAACAGCAGAGCCTGCCAATGTACTGGGGTCCATGGGGGACCCAGAAGGAGGGCAGTCATGTAGAAGGAAGAGGAAGAAGCAGAGGCTGCCTGCCAGGTTGGCATGTGACAACCCCCTTTCCTAGGGGGCTCCCAGGATCAGAGGGAGAGTCATTACCCAGCAGGAGGCCCGCTTCCCTCATAAGAAGAGCAAAAGTCACTGAAACGACCAGCTTAATGTGATCAGCAGTTTAGTTAAGAAAATGGCCCCGAACTCTGAGCTCTCTCCTGAGATTGCGCTGTTCATTTTGGGAAACTCAGTATGCGTTCATTCCCCATATCATTAAGGTGAGCCGCTAACTGGAATGATCTCGCGTCTGGAGAACACAGCCATTTGGCAGCCTCTTGGAGAGGATGAGAGGAAATGTGCTCTGAAAACACTAACAATTTCAGTCAGCTATTTTGACCACCAGTCAAGTATAACTTATACAACGATTTCAAGATGAAAAATGGGAAGGAAAAGGAGGAAAGGAAGGAAGGAAAAAATAAAACCAATTTGGGATGTAAAACTGTCAAATCAAGTCACCTGCAATTTTTTTTGTTTGCTCCTTAAATAAAATATATGCTTTTCTGCAAGACAAGGCCCCGTTTAATAATGCAATGTCTTGTAGTTTTTAATGAGTCAATTAGAATGGAGCTGTGCAAAGGGACATATGCATGGAAGCAACATGTTGGATAACATAGCTTTATAACTATATAATGTAACATAACTATAGGAATTACACACACATATATATACATATATGTATATGTGTGTGTGTGTATATATATATATATATATATATATATATATATATATATATATGAGGTCCCCAAATTAGTGTGTGATCAAAGAGCCTCATGAACAACATAGGAACACATGGGAAGAGTGGCTTCGGGGAAGGAGGTCAGGCCGGAAGCTGCCTCTGTGTGGCCGGGTAAGGACAAGAGTCAGTATAAGAAAGAATGTACTGTTCTAAAGAGAGGAAGAAGAAGGGTTCCATAACTGATGAAGGCAGTGATTGAACAACTGACAGCGCCAGAGTGGGGGTGCAGATACATATACAAGACAAGCGATGTTTTGAAAAGAAGCCCAAGAGGACACGGCTGGCAGCTGCTGCAGCCTCCCCAGCCAGACAGTGGGGTTGGAGGGGAAGCAAAAAGCCTCATCAAAAGCTAGGCCAAGCCACCCAGGTCTGTGGGATAGTCCTGCCCTCGGGACAATGCTGGAAGCCTTCACAAGCCTTAAACACAAAATACAAACTATGGAGAGACAGTGATTCCTCTTGCAGACAGGTCACGGTACAGAGAAACCAAAGTGTATCACCTCGGGTGACACAGAGACAGTGTCCGGACACGTGGAAGAGGGAGTCTGTTGTTTACAATGAACTACCTTAGCGACCTGAAGACAGGGAATAAACATGAGCCAGAGTGCCTAGATGGAGGCTGATGCAGTCCTGGGGTGGGGGGCAGCCCTGGGAGGCAGTTCTAGAGTAGGGTGGTTGGTGCAGAAGCTCTGGAGCCCAAAAGTACAGGTGGCAGGAGGTTTATATCAGGGAAAAGCAGACCCAGCCTGAGTGGCTAAGAACAGACCTCTTCAACCAAGAGCAACCCTGGAATGTGAAAGCCCAGAGCCTGGTAGAGAGATAAACCTTGGATCCACCTATCTGCCTGTTCTGTGGAGTCTGAAAACTCTTGAGTGGAGAACGTGGCATCCACATCTCTATCCAGTAGGGTAGTCAGCATTAGGGAGATTGGCAAGGACCAAGCCTGGTCCTCCATTTGTACAGATCTCAGAGCTCTGGTTGCCTCCCCACTCCCAAAAGCCCTTGGGAAACATCACCTAGCCAGAACATTAGCCACATTAGAGAACTATCTCCTCAGTTGTAAACTGGGATTCACAATAATATGAGATAATACAGATTACAGGTGATGTGGATATAGAGGTGGTGGAAAGTATGACGCACACCACCCCCAAGTCCTAACTACTCTTGCTCCCGACTCTCTTAGCAAATTTCCCCAGTGAGTCATCTTCCAGCCCCACCATGAATACCTTCACACAGGAATACCTCCTTCTAAACCAGCCCATTACATTCTTTTAATTTGTTCTTACAAAGCACATTAAATAAATTCTCTGGAGTTGTTACCGATAGTCCTCATTGGGTCTACAAAGTCCTTCCACTCAGCTTAGTCTTTTAAATTTGAGTGGAGGATCTTCCACACCCTATATTTCCCTTCACCTCTGAGATGTCTGGATTAAAATGTCTCCATCTCCTTGTCGTCTTAAACGATATTTAATTTTGATTTATTTTACTGTGGCCAGGAGTTTCCTCCAAACATCCTCTTTTGGACCTGTCTCTCTTTATAAATTGTCGTCCCTGGAACTTGGAACGGAGCTGAACTCTTCCAGAATTTTGCTGGACAGATCATGGATGTGCCAAAGGACTGGATAGCAACCAACCACACAATCATTAGCCATACAATCTTTGCACGACCACTCAACTCTGTTCTTGTGTCCCAAACACAGCTGTGGACAATATATTGATAAACAGGCATAGTTGTGCTCTAGTATGTTTAGGGTTTCTTGGTTTGGATTTTTTGTTTGATTGTTTAAGAAAAAAAAACAGAAGGCAGGTGATGGTAACCAGTAGTCATAATTTTCTGCCTTTTGTTTCCTACTGAGCCTCTCAGAGGTTGAAGGTAAGCCCCTACAGCAGAAGACACTACCCACTAGAAGACAGGATGCATTTGAGCTGGATCTCACCTAAAAGCTTCCTTCCTGTGGTCTGGTTTCCGTGGTTCCAGAAAATACTATGTGAGCTGCCAAGGGAGGGAAGCAATTAATAATCCTACACAGCAGCAACACCTATGACGCAGAACAGTGACCCAGCATGACAAGATATCTGCTAGGTGCAGCAAGTGTTGGTCACATGTTGGTGGTAACTAACAGCTGTCTAATTGGATTTAAGGTCCACTCAACAGGAGGCAAACCATGCCTGGTACTAGAAGTCTAGTCACCTTCCTGGCGCTAGTGGGGTAATGTATCTTATAAGACAATCTGCTACCATTTGCTAGACGAGCATACTTCCTCACTATATTCTAAATCATATCCTTGTACCCACAGGTAAGTGCAGCTACCACCCTCATCAAAGAAGCCTATCTTTACAATGAATGGAGACCATCACAGGAATCCGCAACTGGACACAACACACAGATCAGCAGATTGTGAGGAGCTCAGCCCCAACAGATACATCTATATCACAACTCCATCTATGGCTCGTGGATCATTGGAAAAGAGGGAACAGAAAGATTGTAAGAGCCAAAATACCAAAGAGTCTGCTGTGAGACCGTTTCTCATATAAATCACTGCATAAATAAGATCTGAATAGTGGTAATATCAATAGACATTCTAACGCGGAAAGGGAGAAGTCTCAGAGGGTCGCACCCTGAAATAAGTAACTACAGGCAATTGACTGCTGAGAGAGGGAGAATTAGCCTACCCTGGGAACAAGCCCCCTATTCGGTTGCGTTACACAAAGTGGTCAGCCCTGATAACCGCATACACACAAACAGCAAAAACGGACCCAGCAGGTTGCATTTATATATTTATATATTTATATGTACATATGCATGTATGTGTGTGTGTGTGTCTGTCTGTCTGTCTGTCTTTCTGACAATAATTGAGGAGAAGGCTATCAATTTGAGAGCACAGGAGTTGGAGGGAGGGGACTTAGGAGAAACTTCAGGGAGGAACAGGAAGAGAGAAATGATGTAATTCTATTTTAATTAAAAGGTATAACATTTTAAATAAATTAATTAAATAAATAAAAAGGACTCCCACTGGCTTCATCCCGCTGCTGTATCTGCTGTCCACTGGCCCTTGAGCTGTTTCTACAGTTCGGCATGCTTGTTTCTTTCTGTGAGTAAAGGACACACACACACACAAGGACGGGAGTCCTCCCCTGCAGTCTTGGTATAGGCAGCCTACATATACCCATCCATGGGCCAGTATCACTGTTGAACACAGAGAGAAGTCTGTGAAGTTTAGGGCAGACGTGTCACCGACTGGCACATCCCGAGGAGAGACCCTCCCCGTCTCTTAGCTCACACACCTCTTGAAGAGTCCTTCTCACCTCTCCAAACTGGTAAGTATTTCATTCTGTTGTCTAATGTGGAGAGTCACATACTCTTTACTTTGCTTATGAATTCTTTTCACCTTTATTCATGTTTGTATCATTAAGTTATTTGCACGGCAGCAATTAATTAGTTGCTAACGATATACAGGAAACCATGCAATTCCGTTCAGCAGCCGTTCATAACTTAACCCAATGTTTTTTGTTTACTCTGACTCAGATGTGCCCTTAATTAAGATTTTCTGCAACTTCCTGCCTTGATGATTCAGCCTGTACAGCATTGCCACCCTGTTATTGGCTTATGAATGAGGAGAGCCCTGGAGTGTGACTCAAAATGCAAATATTAGCCCCATTTCCATTACTTTTTTAATTTTAGAGCTTAAGTAAGCAAATTAAGTTCTTTCCACCCTTGTCTCTTCATGAATAAAACAGAGAAAATAATATTCCCCCTACCTACTTCCCAAGGTTAATTTAATTGTCAAACACGGATATGGAGTTTCAGGTTCCTGTTTCTATGTGTGCTATGTGTTACTTTGTAGAAAGATATTCACAATATACCGAACAGAAAAAGCCCTTGGGATCTGCCCTTGACTTCTTTGCCTAGTATCAGTTTTCCCTCCCTTTTTTTTCAAGACAGGGTTTCTCTGTGTAGCTTTGGCACCTGTCCTGGAACTCACTCTGTAGCCCAGGCTGGCCTCGAACTCACAGAGATCCGCCTGCCTCTGCCTCCCGAGTGCTGGGATTAAAGGCGTGCGCCACCACTGCCCGGCGCCTCCTTCTTCTTAAGAACTATTGTTCACCTCACCCACTGCAAGACCCAGGGAACACTGTGGAAGGAAAGGAGAGACTGGAAGAGCCAGAGGACGGGGGAGTGCTGTGAGACACTTGGCTAGTGTAATCATGAACATCACACAGTAACCATGGACATCTGCACACGACTGGGCTCTTCAACAATCCATGACAAATGGGGAAGGTGCTCACGAGCCTCCACCCTTTCCTAAGGAGCTGTTGGGAGTCCACAGCTGCTGGAGCGGCTAGGTTATTTTCTTCAGTGGTACAGCCACTAGTAAATTGTCTCAACCCTAATCAAACTCAGTGGAGGGGGAAAGACATGAAACTTAGAAAAGGGACCAGTTGAGAAGAAGGTGTTCAGGCGGAGTACGATAGGGGAAGGGAGAGCAATGGGGTGGACACAATCTTAATACATTGTACATATGGAGTTGTCAAAAATAAACAATCTAAGGAAAGAATTGATACTTTCCAGAGCTTTGTCCTCGGCTCTATTCCTTTTCCTTTTCCTTTTCCTTTTCCTTTTCCTTTTCCTTTTCCTTTTCCTTTTCTTTCCTTCCTTCCTTCCTTCCTTCCTTCCTTTCTTTCTCTTTTGTGTTTTGAGACAGAGTTTCTCTATGTAGCTCTGGCTGTCCTAGAACCCACTCTGTAGACCAGGCTGGCCTCGAACTCACAGAGAACTGCCTGCCTCTGCCTCCTGAGTGCTGGAATTAGAGGTTTTCACTACCCCGCCCAGCTTCTATTCCACTGACTTTCTGTGTTCTCCCTAAACAACTTCATGTACTCTGCAGTTAGCCACCCTTTCCTCCTACAGACAAACTCCCAAGTCAAAGTCTTAACCACAAGCTTCTCTTGCCCTCTATATTCACAGATCAGATAGACATCTTAATCTGGATGTCCCTCTTTAATCCCAGCTAGACAGACACAGAACAATATCTGCAAAACTATTCCCAGCCTGGTTAATGGTTTCCTCAAATACTGAACCACCCCAAACTAAAACCAGGCATTTATTCTAAAGCTTTATTTTTTTTAATGTATTTTAAAGCTATTCCCTAGTCTCCCAGTCTACCTTGGCTGCCCTGGTTTAAGCTTTTGTAGTCCCAAGTCCAGATTACTCCTGGTGCCTAGTCTCTATCTATCTGCCTCAATAGCACCCTTCCCAGCCAATACTGCCAATGGGGCCAGAGCAGTATTCCTAACACACACATCTAAGCACAAATAGACTCCTCAAGACCTCCTTATATGATTTGAAAACTCTCAAGCTGTGGGCCATGCTCGCTCCCTCAGCATTACGTCCTGCGACTTCTCTCTCTTCCCTGCCCTTCAGCCTGTGCCCCACTGTACTGAATCACTCCTGTGCAAAGCCTTCAAGATGGCTTCATGCTGTTGTCCAGCCTGCTTCTTCCCGGAATGTGCTCCCCATCCAATGACATCCTCTCTTCTCTGTAAGAGTCAGTGCAGGAGCTCTCTCTCCAGTGAACCTCTGCCTACCCCTAGCCCACAAGATAACGGCCCTTCTGAGCCTCTGATTGATGTTGCAGATGCATATGTCCCCTTGGGCATGAATTCAGTAGTTATTCATTTATTTGCCGAGCCTTTCATGAGGTTGAGAGCTGGTTAAGGGCTGAGGGAAAAGTCTTATTCAACAACACAGTCCTGATACCTTCCAAAGATCCTCATTAGTTCTTGAATGCTTGTAAGTGGATGGATGAAGGGGCCAGTGAATGGATGAACTGTAGTAGCATCACATTATGGAAAATAACATACACTAGTTGGTAGGGAAAGGCATTTTAGAACTGTAGTAGTGTTGAAAGATGGGAAATACAGTCATTTTCTCTGGCTGTTAACATGGTTTACATCAAATCTTTTCTGAAGTGTTAAAAGTTAAATCAATTTCCAGGAGAACACGACTGCTGGTGTGTCATCTGCCATAAGGAGAACACTCTCCACGCACAGGAAAGGGAAAGCACACCAGCATACATGTGGAATGGTGTCATCTAGACGCCCTTGCCCTCTGTTCTTCCAGACCCACATTTGCCGACTTCAAAATGAGCATGCTGGCTAGGGATCTGTCCAGGCCCAAATCTGGCATGTTCTTTGCAGTACAATGAGTCACTTCCCTGTCAGAACCTGCTCAATCCCAGTTCAGAGTTGGAGAAGACAAGGGGAGGCCCCAGGGGTCAGGGGACCAGCCCTACCTGGCTGTGCATTAAGAACAGTGTTCCGCCTAGACAAGGGTCACTACCAGAACAAGAACACAGAGCCATGTCTACTATGAAAACAGGGAGTGGATTCTACAAGTGCCCACGATGAAGCCACAAGAGGTCCTGGGACACACGCTAAAGGAATCCTTAAGTGTTGAGAAGTACTGATAAGCTAGGCATTGTAACCGTGTGGGAAGCCCCACATGAGGCAAGGGCAGAAACCAAAGCCCATGGAGAGAATCAAATATAGGTTAGAAGTAGTCACAGGGGAGCAGACCAGAAGTAGTGGTAGCAGATTTCTTAAAGACAAACTGTACACCACAAGACAATGGTGCTATCATATTGGTCCTGCAGCAATGGCGTTCTTGGTGTGAACAGATAGAGGGTGTGCTGGACATTTAGGGTGTCCTGAACACTTCCCCATATACACCAGGAAACAGAACCTATCTTTCCTGTGAAAGTAGATGAAGGTGACACCAACTCTAACTGTAAGAGGGCACAAAACTCAAACTTGGCCGGACGGTGGTGGTGCACGCCTTTAATCCCAGCACTCGGGAGGCAGAGCCAGGTGGATTTCTGTGAGTTCGAGGCCAGCCTGGGCTACCAAGTAAGTTCCAGGAAAAGGCGCAAAGCTACACAGAGAAACCCTGTCTCGAAAAACCAAAAAAAAAAAAAAAAAAAAACCTCAAACTTGACCTCATATCCCCTCCAGGCTGCTGTAAGGTAGATGGCTGTAAGTCTTGGTGTCTGGAAGCCATGTTGTTAACATGTCTGAAGAACGAACAGAGCCAGGTGGTGGTGGCTCATGCTTTTAATCCCAGCACTCGGGATGCAGAGGCAGGAAGATCGCTGTGAGTTCAAGAAACCCTGTCTCAAAAAACAAAACAAGCCGGGCGGTGGTGGCGCACGCCTTTAATCCCAGCACTTGGGAGGCAGAGCCAGGCGGATCTCTGTGAGTTCGAGGCCAGCCTGGGCTACCAAGTGAGTCCCAGGAAAGGCGCAAAGCTACACAGAGAAACCCTGTCTCGAAAAACCAGAAAAAAAAAAAGAAAAAAAGAAAAAAACAAAACAAACAAACAAAAAAAGAATGAACAGCAAAACCAATACAATTGAGAGGCAGGGAGGACAGAGAATTAGGAGCAACCTTTAACACTTGAAGAAAGAGCTACATCTGAAGTCTAAATGGGTATCTGTCGTTTGCAGCTGAGGAAGTTTTCCCTTACTGTTAGTTACCAAGTTCAGTATCTGCAGGCTTGGGGGCCACTGCAAAGGGACCCCCTCCCTAATAAACAAGGACTGAAACTACAGGACTCTGATTGCTGGTCAAAACAATGGAATCCAAGTGGTATCTCTTGGTAGAGCCCGTAGGTAGAGACCTGACAGTCTGAGCAGTCCAGGGGGTCCTAAGATTACTTTCCTGCCAGGGGCTCCTGGGAAAGAACCAAGACATCTCACTCTCTCCTATAAGAACCAAGCAAATGGGCCTGCCCCTCACTTGGACAACCTCTTCTGCAGACTCTAGAAAGAGCATAAAGCCTCTAAGCTGTAGGGTGACCAATGGTCCCTTTGACCGTTGCCCATCATTACCCTTGGGAGTGTTCTGGTCTGCAGTGGCCGCTCCCCACTCTCACCTGTCCAGAGTGTGTGTTATGCTCTCCTGGACAACAAACTCTGCCCAGCTGCACTCTGGGCGGCTTGTGGATTCTCTGGGAGGATATCATAAGAACAACAAGGAAGAGAAAAGTCTAGGACACTGCCTCTGAACCTGTGGGTCCGAGACCCCTTTGGGGAGTCAAACAACCTTTGCACAGGGGTCACCTAAGACCGTCGGAAATAATAGATATTTACGTTATGATTCGTAACAATTGCAAAATTACACTTCCATAAAGTAACAATGAAAATAATGGTATGTTTGGGGGTCACCACAACATGAGGAACTGTATTGAAGGGTCACAGCATTAGGAAGGTTGAGAAGGTTAGTGAAGGAACTAATTCACTAGTTGTCTATTCTGGAATACACACGCTCTCAAGGTGGCTATTCCTGTTCACTGGTCTAGAGGGATATTTTGGTGATATATAAAGGCCAATGTGCACAGCCTTAAGAACACTGGCAGGGGTTTGAGACTGGGTTGAGGGAGAACTGGACACTAGCTCTTCTGAGGACGACGTCTCACAAACCCGCACAGGACTACCAGATCGCACGCTTTTGCTCCCTTATTTCTGAGAGCAGAGGTAGGTCCAGATTCTCGGCCCTCACTGTCATCTTCAGCCCTGTTCCCTTTCCTTTGGAAACCTTTGACACCTGACTGAGACAGCACTAAGCCCCTAAAGCCACCGTCCTCAGGGTTTTAGAAGTCATCTTCCGGGTGGCACAGTCCGGTTGGTGAGTGAGGAGACTATCTTGTGAACTGAGAAGTCAGCACAGCATAGCCTCTCCCTGAGGGTTCGGTTTCCCTTGAAACCAAAGTGGAAATAGCAAGCTACTTAGTCCCGCTCCCTGCAGGATCCCAGAATAGCCCCACTAATTAGCCTGAAGACAACCCCTGCTGATTTTGTCACAAAAACAAGTGGAAAGCTGGGAAGGAAGAGTGGTTATTTAGAGGTAAACAGCAAGGGGAGATAGGAAATGTTTGATCTCATATACAGATATGGCCTTTGCGGTCCCCAAGTAATTACTTTGGGTTTTCTTTTTTTCTTTTTTCTTTTCCTAAAAGTGCGTTGAGATTTGGAGGTTAGTAAGAACGAACAATAAAAGTGGGTACTAAACACAAATGAGTCTCTCAGGGGATAGGCTCAAATAAGAGAAAGCCAAAGACTCGGTGCTGTGCGCACCGCAAATCCAAACTTCATGAGTTCCGTCAGTCCCTCTGGGTCTATCTGACTTTCTCTCTTAACACCAATTAGCTGAAAGGGAACCTCAAAAGTTTGGGTCAAAGCCTATGATTTCCAGATAAGAGATCACATCAATGTTCAGAGAAAAGGCCAGATGCCCCATATAGTTCTTCATTCCAAAGCCTTCTAACGTCTGTGTTCCAGACAGTTCTGAAAGACGATTTCTGTAACGTACAAATTCATAGCCCTGACAGGGACTGTCAGGGATTTCATTTAAAAACACTATCAAAACCAGGAAGGTGGTGGCCAAATTGGAGAGGGTGTTTGATCTTCTTCCAAGTTTCCATGCTGTAAGGCAGAGACCAATAGTAAATCATTCTTTATAGTCAGTCCTCCTGCTTCTTATGAACCAGAAGTGAGTTTAGAGGGCCTCTCTTTCTTTCTTTTTTCCTTGCAAGAGCTTCATGACATTGGCACGAAGTTTGTGAGACGGGCAGAGAGAAAGTACCACACCCGGAAACAATCATCTGAGTCACCACAGCACACCACAGGCGTTACGGAGGTGCAGGGCTCGACTAGGACGATGGTGCTTCATAAAATGTTATGTGAGGAGTCTTACTGGGGGTAACGTTTGGCTCATTACACTTTGAGACTAGGGGTGACGGGCCCCACCCCCTTTCTGTCGAGCAGAAGCTTCCCTTCATGTCTTCCCTGTTATCAGATTTAACAGGCCATGTGAATAAAGCCATTGTCAATGATACTCACTCAAACTAAGTTTTGTCGCTACCTAAAGCACATTGCCAAGTGTGAGGCTAATGAAGTCGATCTTCTATCCACTGTTCAATAGCCTTGCTCTCCCTTTGTCTAAACTTGTCTATTTTTGGAAGAGCAAATTTGCATTTTCCTCAGCCCATCCTCAATCGTAGATAATAAAATTCCATATGCCTTTTAATCTTGGGGTGTGATCTTTATCTCAGAGACCCAATCACCATTTCACAGAGTGTTTTCGCCTTTAAGAGACGCGGCTTTAATTCACTAGTTGTCTATTCTGGAATACACACATGCTCTCAAGGTGGCTATATCTATATCGTTCAAAAATAGGACAAATTCTACCAGAAAGAAAACGGCACGGACATCGGAATGTTCTTTTCAGAAATAATAATATTTAATGACTTGGGGGTGGGTGGGTGAGAGAAACAGATTTCCCTTAGCGTCCCAGCTCAGACTTTTCCATTTCGCATGCCAGTCATGCTATTCTCAGAAGCAATCAGCTGCTTGCAGAGATTCCATTTGAAGCACCATAGAACAAGCTGCAGTAATTTGGTTAAATTCAACCACTCTCCAAATAACAATATTCCTCTAGCACAGAGGCTGGGAGTTTATGATTTTTTTTTAACTGACCCACACACATTTGCATGCACTCTCGTCTTGTATTGAAAATGTAACAGAAGCAAAAACAGAGAAAAATGTTCTCCACCCTTCGGAAACTCCTAAGACAATGATGCACCTGTGATGTGTGCGTGTGCGTGTGTTCGTGTGCGTGTGTGTGTGTGTGTGTGTGTGTGTGTGTGTGTGTATGATGTACATGTGTGATGTATATGTATATGCCTTTTAGTATAGAGGGAAAACATCTGCATTTAAAACAGTAAGGCAAGGCAAACTGTCTTTTGTTGTCATTTTAGCTGTAATTTTATGTTGTATGAAACTCGAAGTTTGAGTAAAGTCAGGTTTTTCTTCCCCTTTAATCCACCCAGTACTGTTCCCAGGGATGAGACTTTTAACTTTCCCAGGGACTTGATGATCTGGCAGTTGGCGTTTTCTTCAGTGAGTAGAGTCCGCCCCCTTGTGGAAGCAGTGAGGACTGCCCTGACAGCCCAGCACTCCCTTCACAGCACCCTACACTGAACAGGTTTGTGGTGCCAGTCTTCTTCTCTGTCCCAATCCCTCCTTTTCTCCTTCCTTTTGTCTTCTTCTCTTCCTCCACTTCCATTTCTTCTGCCATTCAGAGTAGGATTTGGTTCCTATTTGGTTCCTAGCTTTCCTTCACTTCTCTTAACGGTGAGTCCGACTGACTCATGCGTTCAGGGCCCCTCCCACTCCCCACAACACAGCCGCGGCAGTCTACGGAATGTTGGCTCTATTTCTTTCCTGTCTGTTCCCAACTAGCCTTCTTTCTCTTGCCTGTTTGTGTTTGTGTTTGTGTTTGTTTTATGTGCTTGTTTCTCTTGCCTGTCTTTGTTTGTAGATTCAGCTGTTAGCCCAGAGTAGTCCAACTCCAAGTCTGTGACCTTCTGGGAAGCTTTGCTCAGTCAGCAAGACCTTTTGATTTCTACAAAATAAACATCTTCTCTGGATTAATTGCATTAGTGTAAAAAGCAAGGCCTGTCTGTCACTCACGGAGTTTAAGTCAAGAGCGTTTTCATACCTGTATGAAAAGCTCGTATTGAGATATAATACATGCATTTTAATACAATTGTAGTTTACAGGGCTATTACTCTTCTAAGGCAGAAGGTGGGGTGAGGTAGAGAGAGCCAAGTTTTCCTAAACTGCCAAGGAAGTGTTCAAGCGGCTTATGCTATTGCCAGAGTCCTGAAACGAAATTACGGCCCGGTAACTCAAGTTTTCCTGCTGTCACCATTCTCTAATGGATGTATTGGATATGTGGCTTTCAACTCACTCCTGTATATCCTAGACCTTCTGGTCCCTTCCCAAACATGCCAGGAAGCCCCCTAACTACCACACGATCTGCCTCATGGTACAAGTTATTTGAACAGTGTTTGTTGGGGGAAGTGCTGACAGAGGTTTTCTGTGGCCATCTCAACCCAAAGATTATAGGGACTGTAGTGGAGAAACCTACTTCCATAGCAGTAGAAAGGAATGCCACCAAGTGTGTGTTCCTTCCTTCCAGATGCGGCAGCATCGCTCATTCCCAGGAGCAATAATATACAGCATGTATTATTAGCTACAGATGAGGAAGAGCTAAACACCAACGAAATAATGCACCAAATGGCTATGGCTCGTTTCAGATTAGAACGTATATTCAATTAAAATATTTAAATCCAGATTAAATATTGTTCTGTCTATAACCCATCAGGGCTGAAGGCTTGTCTTAGTGTTGAAGCTCTTGCTATGAAAACATGAGGACCTGAGTTCTGATCACCCTAGAACCCACATAAACCAGCAAGCGTGGTACTGTGTGTCTGTAACTCCAGCACTGTGGGATGACATTAAGTAGCTCACAGGGGTTTGCTGGCCAGCCAATCCAAAACAGTGAGGTTCAGTGAGAGACACCGCCTCAAAAGATATGGTGGAGAGCAATTGAAAAAGTTACCCAACTTTGACCTCCTCCACAGGTTTCTACACGGCAAGCACACCTGCCCATGGATACACATACGCATATACCACATATACATAAAACAATAAAAATAAAGAAAATTAAATAAAAAACGTAATTCACTAATTGCCTGCACTGGAATCTCCCAGCATGTTTTGAAAATGCAGAGTCCAAGGCTGCAACACAGACCTGCAATCAGAATCCTGTGTGCCCAGCCTAGGAACATGAGTGTGCGGTAAATACTTGAAGTCATTCTTGTTCATCACACACTTGAAAGCCTCCCTTCTTGGTGTTTCTGGTTCTCCTTCACTGCACTAAATGTGGTGCTCCAGACAGAGCCTGCCTTACACAGAGCCAGGGAAGAGCTAGTTGTGCTTGGCTGATCCATTTCCACCATTGGGCCTACTGCACCCAGTCTCCAGTCCAAGTTCCCAAGGATGTACCAGTGCACTCGGGCTCTTCCTGGGCCTCCTGGAAGGTCCAACATAGGCTCACCTTGCCCACGTGAGCCCTGGGAACATCTGTACCCTTCCCTCCACTCTCCTGCCCAACAAAACATATCTGATCTATGCCTGATTCCCCCTGGGATTTTATTATTGCTTAGGGGACAATTTAATGGGCTGGTTAATCCATGCTGAAGGGTTAAAATAGGTATTTCTTACATGTTGGACTGAGAAAAGGAACATGTTCCAGGATGTATAAGGAGAGTCTCTGCCTTCTTAATCCTCCCAGTCAGCTCTAGCCGTCTTAGTCTCACTAGGAGGTCAAGTTCTACCCAGCTTTATTCCTGAAATGATTTAATAACTCCCCATTCATCTCCAAAGCTGTCCTCTGATGACTGAAGACAGCCAGGGCTCCTAGAGCAGGGCCTGCCTATGTCTCATCCTGCATGTCCTTCTCCTGCTTCACAACACAAAGCTGGCAGTGTGCTGCATAGTTTTGTATCATCTTGACGCAGGCTGGAGTCATTTGGGAACAAGGAATCTCAGTTGAGAAACTGCCCCCACCAGACTGGCCTGTGGACAAGCCTGTGGTTATTTGTTATTTTCTCAATTGATAATTGACAAGGGAGAGCCCAGCTCTTGTGGGTGGTGCTGCTCCGGGGCTGGAGGGCCTGAGTGCTATAAGAAAGCAGGCTGATCAAGCTATGTGAGGTAAGCCAGTAAGCAATGTTCCTCCATGGCTGCTACTCCAGCTCCTGCTCCCAGGTCCCCCCTGAGTTCTTGCTCTGGTCCCCACCCCACCCCACCCCACCCCACCCCACCCGCACTCCCTGCCTCCCCAGTGATGAACTTGTAAGCTGGAAGGTGAAACAAACCCTTCCCTCCATGCTTTGGTCATGGTGTTTGACCTCAGCAATAGAAATCCTGACTAAAACGCTCACACTAACCAGACCACAGGATCATCTAGGGTGTCCCACCCCGGTGTTTTAAAGAACGGCATCGGCTTCGAGGACAATACCACGTTTGTGTGGCAGAGATAAAATATCTGAGACCTTCTGACCTCAGTACAGGACACCAAACTGCCGCCTTATGGTTATTGTTGCTAAATGAACTTTAAGATGCCCTGGGTACATTTTTTTTTTTCTGGTCCTTAAGCACATGTCCACTTTGTCTGTTCCTATCCCTTGATGTCCTCCATTCTCCTTATCACTTTGCCTAGTTTAAATCGCCCTCTGGGCAGTTTTCCCCAAATGTCTACTTTGATGCAAAAGCATCTAATAGGAATGACACAACATGTCCAGATACTCTATGAGCAAAGCTCACGGTCTGTGTTTGCTGGCCCTTATCTGTGTGCTCCAGTGCTCTCCCTGTGTCTCTGCCATCTTGTCATCTGGCTGCCTAATTGCTGCGGCTGGCTGTGCCATCCATCAGGTTAGACTGCAATCTAGACTGCCTTGCACGAAGCCAGACTCTCACACGGATGACGTGAGGAGTTAGAAGGATGGAAGAGGATCTTAGAAGTCATAGTAACCAGGTCCTCCAAACAAATGGACAGGGATCCTCACAGATCATGTGGCAATACTCAAGGAGCTTTGCTAAATACTCTGCATTTCAGAAAGACTGAGCTTAAGTCTCTACCCATTGGGCTACATCAGAACCCTGCAAGAAGTCCCATGGTTATTAGTTTGTGTATGTAAAGTCATAGCATACTATTTTTTCCTTTCATTGAAAATAGATTCTTTTCTCAAATAACATACCGTGACTATGATTTCTCCTTCCTCTGTTCCTCCCAGTCCCTCTCCACCTCTCCACCCTTCCAGATCCATTCCCTTTCTGTATCATTAGAAAAAAACAAGCTTCTAAGAGATAACGATAAAATATAACAAGATAAATATAAGATAAAACAAAAACTATCACATCAAAGTTGGACAACACAAACCAAAGAAAGAAAAAGAGCCCAAGAGAAAGCACAAGAATCGGAATCCCACTCATCCGCACACTCAGGGGTCCCATAAAAACACTCAACTGGAAGCTAACAATATACGCAGAGGACCCTGTGCAGACCCGTGAAGGCCCTGGGCACGCTGCTTCCGTCTCAATGGGCTCATATGACCTTTGATCATGCTGATTTAGAGGGCCTTGGTTTTTGTGTGTCCTTCATCCCCTCTGGCCCTTACACTATTCCCTGGGATTCCCTGAGCTCTGAGGGAAGGGATTTGATGAAGTAATCCCATTTAGGTATTTAGAGCTGAGCGTTCCAAGGTCATTCCTCCACCCCTGCATAATGTCTGACTGTGGTTCTCTGTATGTTCCCATCTCCTGCAGGAGGAAACTTCTCTGATGATGGCTGAACACGGCACTAATCGTGTTTGTCTTTCTGGGTCTGGGTTACCTCACTCAGGATGATTTTTTTCTAGTTCCATCCATTTCCCTGCAAATTTTATGATGTCAGTTTTTAACAGCTGAGTAATACTCCATTGTGTATATGTACCACATTTTCTTTATCCATTCTTCAGTTGAAGGACAATTAAGTTGTTTTCAATTTCTGGCTGTTATGAAGGGAGCGGCAATGAACCTGGTTGAACAAGTGTCTCTGTGGTAGGATGAAGCATCCTTTGTGTATATGCCCAAGAGTGGTATAACTGGGTCTTTTTTTTTTTTTTTTATTAAGTCTTAGAAAGCCCTTGAACTCTGGAAAATGCTAATACAGTGCATGTGTTCTTACACCAAGCCAGTGAGGGGAATCTAAGGGCTGGGTCTGCCATCAAACATGGTACAGCAACAGCAAGCAGCAGTCACGTCTGTCAGAATTTGAGAAGCAAACCTGAGAACATTTGATAGCTTATTAACCTGCCTCGTCTATTGTCTATCGTCTATCGTCCATCTTGTCTCCAGGAGCCTGAGACAGAAGCCTGCTCACTTGGGCTGGCTCGGAGCAGCAGGAAAGTCCTTCCATCGGGAGCAAAGGGTGTGTCTACAAGAGAACAAAAGTCTCTGGACTTTGCTTCTTTGGAACCCACTGGACAGCCGGGAAATCGGGTTTACTGAAGCAGATCTTGCAGATGCTTCAAAACTCCTTCCACATCCCAGACCCTGTTTCTGCTTCGCGCACCTCCATGAGCTTGCCTGTTTTTATCTTCTCACACTAACGACTGCAGCAGAGAGGGGAGATCACTGGTGACACCCGGGCAGTTGTTTCTTTGGAGGTGAACTGCAGTGTCGCATTTGATTACTTTTCTAAATTAGTTCATTCTGTCTATAGCAAAGCTTTTCATCAAATGCCTTCGTCAAACTTGGCAGAGCCCTAAGTCTGGCTTTGCTTTGTGAACTAGGTAATGAAAGTTTCATTCATCTTTTCCCTTGTCCTGCTCCCTAAGCCCAGACATTTAACTTGCCTCATTCACTCAGTAGAAACACACTGAGAGCTTCGTAAACGAAGGGCGGAAGTGAGTTACTGGGCAGTTATCGTAAGAGAGAAAAATACTGTTATTATTTATGAGTCAAAGCTAGGCATCGGGATGCATGTCTGCAATCCCCACCCTTGGGAAGTGGAGGCAGGAGGACCAGAAGTTCAAGGTCATTCTTTGCTACATAGTGAGTTTGAGATCAGCTTGAGCCTCATAAGGTCCTGCCAAAGAAAGAGAGAGAGAGAGAGGGAGGGAGGGAGGGGGGGAGGGAGGGAGGGAGGGAGGGAGGGAAGAGGAAGGGAGGGAGGAAGAAAGGAAGGAAGGAAGGAAGGAAGGAAGGAAGGAAGGAAGGAAGGAAGGAAGGAAGGAAGGAAGGAAGGAAAGAAAGAAAGAAAGAAAGAACTGAACCCCAAATTCTGTGTTTTCTTTTTTCTCCTCATCTTGGTAAACTCCTCAGGAAGCCCTTGTCTTCTGTGACTTCACAACCGGAAGCCCACAGGCCAATTATTTTGTAGTTTCTTTCCCAATTTATCTTTGTCTTATGTTTCCTCAAGATTAGATTCAAGAGATTCCTCTCCTTACACCCCATCAGGCAGCAAACAGTTCCCGTCCCTCCCTCACAGATGAGGATGGGTGAGTCTTTCTTTAAGGAGCAGGACTTCTCCACAGTGGTGACATGTTTTTTCTCTCTGTGTGTGCAAAAATATCTTGTAGAAAGAAAATGAAAGGTGGGGGGGGGAGGGCTGCTCCCAGGGATCTCAGAATCCAGAGGCAGCAAGGTCCCTAGAAGCATTCTTTCTGTCCCTTGGAGGGTGTTGTGTGTCTGGTGGAGGAGGAGAAGACTGCCTCCGGCCTGTGGAATTTTGAAAGTCCTGTATCACTCCTTGATTTGTTTACCCGTTCTCACCCTTTTGGTCCAAGCTGACAGTGTTTGTGCTCATAGAACCTTCTCGGAGGCCCTGAGGCCTCTTGCGTGTGTCACCAGACAAGAGTGTCCTTTAGAGATATTTCCCTTATCTCCATCCCTGGTTTCTGCTATGTGGCCGAACAGATCCCTGGGTCATATCTAATCTCATCACAGAGCCCTCTGTGTGATCACATCCTCCAGTCTTTATGTCCTTCTGAACCTCTGACAAAAAGCAGTCCAGCCACACCCATGTTTTTGTCTTCAGGCATACTTGCCAGACAGTAAACTGAATTTTAGTGTCTTTTGCAATCTGGGTTGGCTGGGGATTTCCCAACTCCTCAAGTACTAATTCTCCTTCTTCTAAATAGTTCTTCCTTCAATCTGCTTGCTTCCTTTCATACTGTATTATTAGCAGCAGGGGAAAACAAGGTTGTGCCCTCTACTCAGCTTCCATTGCTCAGCTTTCTTCTGTTAGGTCTTCCGTTTCCCGTGATGTGCCTGCCCCTTGCTTCCTTCTGCACCCTCGTCAGAAGTGACTCTAAGCTGGGCGGTGGTGGCGCATACCTTTAATCCCAGCACTTGGGAGGCAGAGGCAGGTGGATCTCTGTGAGTTTGAGGCCAGCCTGGGCTACAGAGTGAGTTCCAGGAAAGGCGCAAAGCTACACAGAGAAACTCTGTCTTGGGAAAAAAAAAAGAAAAAGTGACTCTAGCTCATATGCTTTTAGCAACAGTCTATTTCCTCAAATCATACAGGTTTACCCGTTCCTTCTAAACTATCATAGGCAGTCTTTAATACTGATATTTCTACTCAAGGTCTATGCAAGGCAACCTAGGCTTACACTATGATGCTCTTCAAATTCTTCTAGCCTTAGGCTGGGGAGACGGCTCCGTGGGTAACAGCACTCACTGCACTAGCATCAGGACTGGAGTTCAAATCTCCAAAACCCAGGTAAAAAAAAAAGCTGGGCTTGGTTACACACACACACACACACACACACACACACACACACACACACACATTCTAGCTCCTCCTTGTTTCCCAGTCTAAAGTCACGTCCACTTTTGGGGGTTTCATTACAACAGCACCCAGTTATCAGCAGTACACTCTTGGTTTCCTGTGGCAGTCAGTTACTACAAACTCAACTTGTTGAACCAGTACATTCTTACCTTACAGCTCTGGTTCAGACCAGACGTCTAAAACAGGAGGCTCCAATAGAAAAATCTGCTTTTGGGCCATCTTCTAGACGTCTCCTCTGTTCTTTGGCTTATGACCCGTTTTCCCTCCTCAAAGCCTCTTCCTTCTCCTTTGACCTCTATCTCCACCTTACAGCTTTGTCTCCTGTTTCTCTCTTTTCTTCTTGCGTGCACACTGCGACTGTGTGCTGGACCAGCTCCGCTAACCCAGGAGCACCTGCCCACAGTAACATCATTAACCAAATCTGCAAAGTTCCTTTTACCATCTAAAGCAATGTACTCACCGCTCTGGGGATTAGGACGAGGACACTAATCCATCTTCCACAACCAGCAGGTAATCTAAGCTCAGCCTGCGAACCACAATGACACACACAAAGGGGTGTAAGTCTTCATTATCATTGCCAATAATTACATGGGTAATGGGGGGAGGGTCAGAAAAGCAGCCCCATTCCTGAACAGGGGGCATTTCATGGTCCATTCTGCTCACATATAAACACATAACCTAAAAGGGCCCTGGTACTCCCAAGTGAGACAGGCTGAACTTGACTTGGATCACTATTACTTTGGTTTTGTTCTCAAACAAACAGCTATCCCTTTAACCACAGCCTCCATCTCCACTGATGCTGCATCTAGCAAAACTCGGGCACCATCAGGAGAAGTGACTGAGTTTGTACCGTCAGAGTGAAGCTGTTGTGCTAGGGGGTGTATTTGTGACAAGGCATCAAGAGGTACAGAACTGCTCAGCATCAGTCACGTCCCCGGTCCCTTATTCCCAGGATGCCCCCTCTGGGAAATGTATAATAGGCTGACCTGGGTTTGCTATGAGGAGAAAAACATTTCATGCCCATGAATGGCCAGAGTGAAAAAGTTTCCAGAAGGTCCACATAACTCTGAACACTCTTTGTGTTGTTCATCACCCAGAGGAGGCCAAGACAAATAAACTCTTTTTTGAGATAGCCATATGAGTTGGCTATGGAACACGTGTGTACCAGGAGAAGGTCAGGAACAAAGGGTCAGCACCTAGGGCTCTGCCAGCCATTATGCCCTTAACTCAAGCTGCAGCTTCCATCTGGCTTTATGTATGCTTCTTTTGGGCCTCCTGGGAGGGCATGCAATAGTCCTGAATGGGAAAATTCCCTCCAACCAGATATCAGCATTCCCAGCAGAAGCCGTAACATCATTACCAGTCCTGCAAAGAGCAATGGAAAGCTCAGCAACAGCTGGCCCAGAAGTCTCACAATCAAGCCTTCCTTATTCCTGTGTCCAAATCCCTTAAACACAGGTGAGATTCAAACACCAAGGAATCGAACCTGAGTTAGGGTCTACATCAAGTCTCCTGTTTGCTATTTGGGTGGAGAGTGGTCGGATGCTAGCAAGGGAAACTGGGCAGGGAGGAAGAAAATTTAATTCATAAACTTTGGTCTTTCCTTTCAAGGCCTCACCTAGATAGCAGCACTGCCTTCCTCTTTTCTGTTGATCTGATGAAATACCCTAACAAAAGTGAGCTAAAGGACCTAGGTCGGCTCACAGCTCAAGGCACAGTCCATCGTGGTGGGGAAGTCAAGGCAGTGGGAGCTTGAAGCAGCTCATCATGTGGTATCCACAGTCAGGAAACAGAGAGAGATCAACACTTGCTATTTCTCAGCTCGTTTTCTCCATCAGTCATCAATACAGTGCAGGATGCCCTGCCCACAGAATGATTCAGCCCACAATTAACTCACATCAGTGATCCAAGATAATCCCCCACTGGCACGCCCAAAGGACTGTCCGAGTGGTTCTAGAGTCTGTCATTTTGGCAGTTGGCACTAACCATCACAAGCGCCTGAGCACTGGTGATTCTTCCCTCATATGCCTCCAGGTACCCAGCCAGGACCAAGGTGCAGGGTCTCCTCTTCTCCACCCCTGTGTTCGCCACGTGTGTAGTTCCATCAAGCTGTTTTTCCGACCCTTGGAGACCCCTGTGCAAAGCAGCCCAGGTTCTCAAAACACAAGATGAGCTGTGGCCATGTCCGTGTGTGTGCATGCAGTATCCGTACCCTGTTAGGCAAGGCTTTTGATAGGCTTTCCTGTCCTGCTCGTGGCTTCAATGTTTCCATCTACACTGATGGTCTTGGTTCTCCTAAAGCTCTTTATGCATAGCAGAGTCTCCATGGCTGACATCAATTGCATCTTCTCTCTCAGGAGACATGGACCCCTCATCCACCAGCTGGAGCCATAGAGGTGGCTTGCCTTTGACCTTATACCATCCTTCCCTGTGTCTACCCGCGTGAGAGAACAAATGATGACCAAGAACCATTGTGGCGGTTCACTCAGTTCTACCCTTTGGCACCCTCAGCCCTTCCCTTAATTCAGCTCAACTCATTTATTAACGGATATGACGACGGGAAGCCCCGCCCCCTTCCCTGTCTTCCACACATATGCCCTCCTCTTCCACCTGGGCACAACCATTGGCTGCCAGGTCTCAGGGAGTTTTCTTGTCTCTCTGAACCTAGGGAATTCTTGTCCTTCCTCTACCAGAAAGCTGTATTTCCATCTTTACTGCATCCTTACTGGCCACAGTTCACAGTCTCAATTTGATTTTACCTTAAATTTAAAACTATTTATTTTATTTTCGAGATTATAATATAATTACATCATTTCCCCCCTCCCTTTCTTGCCTCCAAACCCTCCCATATACTCCTCCTTGCTCTTTTTCAAATGTATGGTGTCTTTTTTCATTAATTGTTGTTGTTGTTGTTGGGTGGTGGTGGTGGTGGTAGTGGTGGTGGTGATGGTGGTGGTGGTGGTGTGTGTGTGTGTGTGTGTGTGTGTGTGTGTGTGTGTGAGTAAGGTAGTAAGCTAGCCTGTGACTGTTTGATGGATGATTCCCGAAACCACAAGTCTTGGGTCAGGGAAAGCAAATGTGACTCCTGCATGAGCAACACGCTATGTCCTCGTAGAAAACTACGGAGCTTCAGGAAGTCACTGCTTTGTAACAGGTAGTAAAAAGGCCTTCTCTGTCTCAGAGGGAGATGTCACCTCAAAATCGCCCACTGCTGATACAGTCCTGAGAAAAAACCAAACAGAGAGGTCAGGGCACATCCTCAGGACACACAGCAAGACCTGGAGAAGCACAGAGAGGTCAGGGCACATCCTCAGCACACACAGCCAGACCCGGAGAAGCACAGAGAGGTCAGGACACATTCTCAGCACACACAGCAGGACCTGGAGAAGGACCTGTGGAAGTTTCTCCCAATAACACCAGCCTCTTGAGGAAACAACAATCGTAATTTTAAAATACCTTCAATGTGGCATTTCCCACTTTTCCCACTTTTCACTCAACTCAGAGCTTGGAAGAACTTAACTATTCTTCATTCTAGCCTGAATCAATGTTTCTTTTCTTTGTTTCAGGGTGGTGTGTAGTAGGAAAAAAGAGACAAATTATAGTCTGGCATCTCTCTTACCTACTGAAGAGATTCAAAGATCTTGAAGGTTCTTTGAAGGCATATCTTCCCTAACTGGGATTTAAGTCATTTATCCATTTTCTCACTTATAAAATGGAACTTAAAATATACATTCCAGGAGTATGATAACAATTAAATTAGACAACCTATACTAGTGGTTCCCAGAGTGGGATCACTAGGCCGGCAGCCTTCGCATCCTGCAAGCTGGCTGGGTACTCCAACTTCTGCAGAAGCAAGAACTCTGGGGCTACCCTCACCCTCCTAATGTGGCTCGGCACATGCTCAGGAGATTCCAGTGCAGACTTGAGGCCACTGACACTTAGGTGGGTCTCCAATGCTTGCTTTTCACTCTTTCCTGCAGGTTCATTAGTTACCCAAGGCAATTCCAACTAAGCTGTGGGATTATTGATCCTCGCTCCACTTGACAGATGTGAACGCTGGCAGGAGGCAGGAGCAGGCTACCCAAAATCCAACTATAAACACCAGCTCTGACTGCGGTCCTCAGCATGTTCTCAGCCTCACTAAATAATGCCTCTATCTGTATTTTTTCTTGTACATCCTTTAGCTTATCAAAAAGCTATTTCAATAGACCAGTGTCTGAATATGTGAGTAGCTGGTTGGCTGTCTGAATGGCTGAACCCTAAGAAAGCCAGTAACACTTGGAGTTACTGGCTTCAGGATCACTCATTGCCGGATTCATACCATGTGGGTTACACTAAATAAGGTAGGTATGACGGAGCCTGCGTATTTATTGATTAAAAAAAGATGAAGTCAGCAAGAACAAGGGTATTCACCTAGTGAGTATCTCCTATGTGCAGGCACTACTTAGATAATTTACATTTCATATAAGTTATTAATCCATTTTCCACTGCAATAACACAATACCTAAGGCTAGAGAATACATGTGTTTAAAATATTTATTTAGCTACCAGGGAGGAAAACCCACAACTGAGCCATCCCATCTGTTCAGTCCCTGGTGAGGGACTCATGGTACACAATGATGTGGGGAGCATCCTAAGCAAGACAGCGCTAACTCCAGAGCCCCCATTACCCAGTTATCTCCAACAAAGTCCTACCTCAGAAAGTTTCTACCATTTCCCAATGTCACAACGTAGGGGACCACGCTTCTAACACACGCATTCTTGGGGACACACTCAAATCATATCCAAACAATAGCACTGTCTCATCTGAACCCAAATGATAAATTATCTTTTTATTCTTTAGACATACTTAAGTACTTCTAACATTCCAATATGGTTTTCTTATATCTAGGACACATCGTATGTTTTTCATTATGATCAAATGATAGTAGACATCTGGGGGAGGAACAGGACTTCATAACAAGATTTCCAGCGAATTCTATTTGCGTGCCTTGGTTCCATTAGGTTTGTAATATTGTTTGGAAAAATGAGGTTAATTTTGCTGCAGATTTAGCGTGAGTTGGAATGACTCCTGCGCAGTGGTATGCCAGAGCTTTGGTGGTAGAAGGTTCTTGGTTTATACCTAATTGAAAAGGCAAGTCATTGCTGAGTTTTGAAAATCCTGGAAGAGTTTTTAAAGTAACTTAATGTAGCATTTTATAGTTGCTTTTGTAGTTTCGAATGCAATGGATATTGAGGGATGTATACAGCTCTGATGGCTTAGATTTAATCAGACTTCTCGCTTGCTTGCTTGCATAATGGTTTAGGGTACCTTTGATGATTTGCAGCCAACCTAGCGCTTTTAATAATTCACTGTAAAAGCATTTAATTTTTAATGGACAAGAATGGGCTGGAGGTAACTCTTGCATTGGTAAGTATGCTCCTGAAAGGGGGGGGGCAAGTATATTTAAATTCCAAACATTATTGAAAATCATGTCTTTTATTACCCAAAACCAAATGCATAATTGAAGAATGTACCTAATCCCAAATTACTGTTGGTGCTTTACTTACCTCTAAGATAGCCTTGCATTCACAATGCTGTCATGAGAACATTCTTTTCAAGTCCTCATCCTCCATACTGTTTCCAATATTCTGCCCTTCTCAAGACAGCATAACTACCATATTCTGTTACATCTTGCTAATCAAGAAAAGCCCAACATCAGAATGGATTGCAATGTCTGGAACATAAAAGAACGATCGTTTTCTATTCCTTTTCCTTCAAAGTTTTCCTAAGATCTCCATATAATGTGCATGCCTAGGAATGATTTCACAACTAGTCTTAAAAATATCAGAGTTTCCATGTGGAAAGAAAAATGGGAAGATGCCAGGATAAATATTGTTTTAAGGCTTGATCGAAGACAAAACATCGCTTGCCCTCAGAGGCACATAAAACAAAAATGCTGCAATCACTAAATAATCCCTTTCTCAGATACGCCATCTGCAAAAATAAGAATGGCTTCACAGAACTGCTTTCTTGGGAATCGCACAGCAATGCACGGCTCTGAGAAGGCTTCTGCTTGTCTGACATTCCACAGCCAACTGTCCGCAGGCTTACCCTCAGATGGGCTACAGGGAAAACTCTGAGGGTCAAGGGTCCAAGTCCACATGCTCTGTTTCTGGAACACCTTTGGAATTCAGATGTCAGGGTTGCTTGAGAAAGTGAAATTCCTTCTCTTTCTCTCGGCTTTCAAATGGTCTAAGACATGGAGGTTTTGCTCCAGAATTTTTACTCCCAGGAACTGCTGGGTGCTAAACCAAAGAGTCTGTCATGCTCTGACAGAATTAGCCCGTCTAATGATGAGAGCCTGGTGCTCTAATCACCATTCTATGCTTGGTTTCCTGGGATGAACGTTCCTGGAGTGCCCCAATTGTATAGCCCCAATCTCTTGCCTTCCTGACAGACTTAACTATCAGTTCTTTTCTCTATTAGCCAGGCATTCATCTAGACCCAAGTTGAGAAACAGAAACTTGCAGATCCCATCAAACTGTCCCACAGACTTGAGGAAGCGGGAAGCTCGGTGGCATCTCGGTTGGGCCACCTTCACCAATCACAGCCAAGCTCCCTCAGATTCGTCTTGTCTTGTCACTAACATGGAGATTCGGAGGCAGGGGACCCTTAGGGATTGCCCAGCAGTCTCAAATTTTTTTGTATGAAGAAAGTACAAGCGGCATGACTTTCCCAAGATTACAAGGAAGCCAAGAATGAGAATGCGCACATCTCTTCTTTTAACTTCAACTGCTCCTCTCATCATAGTGGATGCTTTCCCTCTTCTTCCTGCCTCCTTTGTCACGTCCCTCCTGCCCCAGCTGCTGATATCGCTAATCTGTTCTTCTGTTTCAGACTTCCAGGTGCCAGGAGTAATCATGAGTGTCACTTAGCTGTGATATTCATTTTCATTGCTTTAAAACTAATCAGGGAAGGAAGGGGGTGGGAATAATGAGTGTTCCTGTTTCCAGGCCTACAGCAACCTTTCTGACTCAGCTTTTCTTCTGCCACTTCTTCCAATCAGGCATCTTCCCTCGTTTTTTTTTAACATTCTGATACCATGAAAAGAGAGAGCTTGACCACACCCAATTGGCCACCCTAGTCTCTACCACAGAAATGCATGGTTCTTTAACATCCTTTACTAGGAGGAGAGATTGTGAGCCATCCTCTTTAGAGAGCAGGCCAATGCAGGAAAAAAAAAATGTTGTTTATATAGCTCTCTAGCCAAGCCTCCACCATGGCCTGGCCCTTACATGACCCCACATTGACACCCGCCAAACACATAAAGTAATGTTAACGCTGGCCATTCTGTGAGCATATATCTGGAGTGAAACAGGCCAGGGACATCGTCATCTTTATTCTAGTGCATCTTCTAAAAGAGTGAAAGATTGAATGAGGCAAAGATCTAGGAAGGGAGAGAGAGAGAGAAGAGAGGATGGAAGAAAAGAACAAATACCCAAACTATAATAAAAGCCCTAACCTAGAGTGTATCAGGAAAAAAAAATAATTATAGATCAAAGAGCTAAAAGCACAACATAGTCGAGCCTATAATTCTATAATGCTAGATTTTTAGTGAAAGGTAAAAAGGGTCCCTAAATTCCATGTTTTCACTCTGCAGTTGTGGGGGGAGGTATGTTCTGAGTAAATATAGATAAGAAAAATGTGTGTGTTATGAATGGGTGCTACACACCACACACACACACACACACACACACACACACACACACATCCCACTCGTTCCTGTACAAGAGGAAATAGACTGCACAACAGCCAATCTTTAACTTTGGCAGAGTAAATGATTAACCATTTGACATCAAGTCAATCTCAACTCAATCAACCCTATGAAAATTAGTCACTCTGAAGGAAAAAGTACTTAACTTGAAAGCGTTCATTCATTACATAGCAACACACACTGCAAAGATAATCTTTCTGCTTAAGGTCCCAGGCCCACTTAGTCACTCATTCCTTCCTTCAGTTATTTAACAAGGAGTTTTAAGTTCTTACCATAAGCCATGAATACTTCATAGGTCACAGACAATAAAAATATCCTCCATAAAATAAATGAAGTTGAAGATTTTATATTTTTTTACTTATGATCTGAACATAATAAAAATATAAAATAAACATGATCTGACATAAGCAAAGATTTATTCCCCCCAAAAAGCACTGACAAGATGGTTCAATGTGTAAAAAGCATTTGCCACCAAAACTGATGACCTGAGTTTAGTCTCCCAAATCACTTGATGGAAAGAGATAACTGACTCCTACAAGTTGTCCTTCTACCTAAACACCACACACACACACACACACACACACACACACACACACACACACACACACGAAGTAAATACATAAATAAATAAATAAATAAATAAATAAATAAATAAATAAATAAATAAATGAAATCTAAAAACTTTAAGAAAATTGAATACTCAAACTAAAACAGAAGCCAAGTCTATAAATTCCCTCAAATTTACCCATTAGCCTAGTATTTCTCAATGGTTTATAGATCTTACCTAAAAAGAAAAAAGTATTTTGAGATGGGAGTGTTATGGGTTATTTAAACATTGTGTGAAGATGTATTGCTGTGATTGGTGTAATAAAAAGCTGAATGGTCAATAGCTAGGCAGGAGGTGGGACTTCTGGGCAGAGAGAGAAAGGAGGAGGAATCCAGACATGTGAGAGAGACACAAGGAGACACGGAGAGGAAACAGGAGTGCAAGATGAAGGAGAGTTAACACCACGTGATAGAATGGAGATTAATATAAATGGATCATTTTAAGTTATAAGAGCTAGTTAGGAACAAGCCTAAGCTATAGGCTGAGCTTTCATAATTAATAATAAGTCTCTGTGTCATTATTTGTAAGCTAGAGGCCCAAAGAAAAATACGACTACATGGAAGTCTTACTATGTATCCCTTGCTGGCCTGGAACTCACTATATATATACATATATATATATATGTGTGTGTGTGTGTGTGTGTGTGTGTATACATATATATATATATACATATATATCAGGCTAGTCTCAAACTCATCAGTCTCCTGAGTGCTAGGATTAAAAATGTGTGCCACCATCCAACAACAATAACAAAATAGAATTTCATAGGCCCTTTTTTAAATTTAAGAAATGCTGAATTTTACACAATTTTTCTTTGAAAATTCATTCATGTATACAATGTATCTTGATAATCCCCACTCCCTACACACGACTCTTCACTCCCCACCCCCCTGTTCGGCACCCTCTAGGCTCTCCCAGCATACCTCCCTTCTAATTTCCCGTCTTTTCTTCTTCTTCTTTTTTTTATTTAAATAACCCATGAGTCCCGTTAGTGTTGCCCATATGGTGATGGGTACGGGACCATGCACTGGGGCATAGGCACCCATCAGCAGCCACAGACCCAGAGAAAAGTGGCTCTCCCACCTCCAGCTGCCATCAACTGTTAATAGCCCCTCAGCGAGGGGTGGTGCCTTAAGTGCCCCTCTTCCATCCACGCTGGAGTTCTAACCGGCTTCATTTTGTGTAGATCTTGTGCAGATAACTACAGCCGGTGCCAGCACACGTACACAACATCCATGTCACATTTCACAGATTTTCTCTCCATCTTCCTGCTCTTAATTTCCGATCCTCTCCAAAATGTTCACTTGAGGAGCACAATGCTCCACAATGAGCATTCACGATCACTTACTCTCAGTGCTTTGACCAGATATGAGTCTCTGCAAGAACCGCTACCTACTACAAAAAGAAGGTTAAAGGAAGTGTAATCTATGTGTACCAAAATACATATTTAGGAGGCAGTTTGACAACATGACCATTTATCAAAATAACTAGGTTCTCTCCTAGGGTCTACGACCTCCATAGCCATGAATTTTTATCGGGTTTACAATACCAGGCATCAATCAGTTCCTGTAGGCCTCAAACCCAATCAGAAAGTGGTTGGTTACCCCATAACCATCATGCCACTGTTGCACAAGTGAGCATATCTTTCCTAGCAGGTCAGTTTTATAACATGCAGAGCCCAGGGCTGGATAAGATCATAGATGTCCTTTCTCCTCTAGTAGCCTGCATAGCACCTGCCAACACTATGAAAGACAGCCACCAGGGAGTCTCCTGGTCAGTTCCAGATTGATTTCTCTTTGTCCTGCAACTGAAGGGTATGGTGTTTTCAACAGTCTTATCGTCTAGTTCTAGTGGGTAACCAAGAGTAATGTAATGAAATGCCTGTGCTGCTTTGGGTGCCTCTGGAGTCTTCCTGACAAACAGCTTTCCTTATAACAGTACCCATAAATCTCACAAAATTTGTGTCAACAAAATACATGAACTGGCGCACCTAAAGTTTGAGTAGATGTCCCATGGACATAGACATAGAGTCAGAGTAGAGCAACATATAGAATAACCTAGCAGAGAGGAATACAACACAGTATGACGTGATTTGTGGGCTTAAAGAAAGCCTCTCTTTTCTTGATATACTTTGAGGGTCTACTTTCCTGAGTATATACCTACTGCCTGGCGTGTGTGTGTGTGTGTGTGTGTGTGTGTGTGTGTGTGTGTGTTCTGCATTTGTGGACATATGTTCATGTGTGTCTTAGACTAAGATAAGAAACCTTGATTGTGATCTTCATTAATGGATGCTGTATCCTCTCTTGAAGAAAGTAATAGACAAATCTCATCGTACATTATTTATAATCATACCAGCATTGTCATTCCAAAAAGGTTGTCGTTGTCTTCAAGGACCACTGAGACTATGCCACCACTCTGTCCAGGTCTAAGTTTCCAAGACTAGAAAATTCAGACTAAGATAAGGGAGCCACACACTTGCATGGGATTGCTGATTATGTAGTAAATTATTATATCAAGTGGGAACTTGGAAATGATTATCCTCTTCATAGACTAACCAACAGATAAATAATAACCAATTCTTCCCCTCACAGTCACCTCATGGAGATAAATGATTATGTGCTGAGTAAAATTTCTTTTATAATTGTAAAAATGTACTATTTGAGCATATCTTGAGAATCACTAAATATTAATCAACAAGGGAGAAATGCAGCTAGCCCGGACAGCATAGGAAAGATCAATGAGTTAGCTCATCACTGCTGCTGTGAGCAGAACTGCACAATTACAGACAAAGGACAGCTTCAGAACTATTACATGGTGCTATTTAAAACATGTGCTACCTGTATAATAGACTGGAGCAGAACTAGTCCATTGATGATGGGAGATTTAGATCTATGACTTACATTATCATGATGAATCGTCTATTAATATTAAAGTTCTATCCATCATTTGGGACATTTCCCTAGAGAGTTTCTAACATGGCCTAGTGACTACCTTAATATGTAAATCATTGCTAGTGAATATTCTCTGCTTATAACTTTTTCTTCATTCTACCTTTTCTCCATAATAGTTATTTTCTTTTTAATTAGAAGAAACCAGAAACGCCTCCTCCCTCTGGATTACCATGTCATATTACCCTCAGAAAGGCCGTGGTTCAGCTGTTTGATATCATCTCCCCTTTTCCCTCTTGTTTACTGATAGTAAAATTAGCAGCACTAAGGAGTCTGCTCTGTGGGCTTAGGGAACTTGGCTCAAGCAGTTTGAACAAGCAATAAATGTTGGCCAGCTTTTATTTTGTAGCTCGTAAAACATTGGATTCCATAGCTCAGATTCTTTGGTCGGTGGCCACAGTCTACAAATGTCACATTTCATCAAAATCACTCCAGCAACTGCTGTTCACAGGCATGCTCCGAGGAGAAAGAGGGGGTGATGCAATGCAGTAAGCGGAGGCAGAGGTCAAGTCTGCAGGTACTAACAGCCACGCAGGAAGAACACTGGTGCCCAGGTCCTCGGATGCAAAAATAATCTGCGGCTTGCCAAACTCAACACATTTGAGATTTGAGTGTGAGAAAAAGAATAGATCAGGAATCATTCAGTAATTTTCTTGCTGGCACAGGATCCACCAGCCTTGCAGCCTGCATGCACCCTGCCTCTTCCTCCCACCACCCATGGCCACATTCATTATCTCTAAAAGATTGCAAGTATAATCACAGTAGCAGCAGCACAGCCAATAACCAACATTTGTCCCGAGCTTACTGGGCTGAGGACCCGGCCAGCCATGCCGAGTACGTGCTAATGTCCTCTCCAGATGGGCCACGGAGAAGCTGGCAGGGCCACTGGATGGGTAGCAGGTGGACACTGAGTGCCTGCCCTCTACCTCAAAGATCTGTTTCATTCCAGAATGTGGCCAGCCCACATCAACTTCATCCCAGGGACAAAACATGCACCCTCTGCCCAGGCTCCCCCCTGAGGGAGAAGGTCTAACCCATTGCACCCCAAACTTTGTCAGTTTCTTAGAAGTGATCAAAAGAGCCTGGTTGGGCCACTACTGCTAGATGTTCAGGGAGAAATCACCTGACAGATTTTTCATTCAAAAAACTTTATAAATTTTTAAATCTCACTCTTTCAAAATGAGCCATAAATGGGTCAAATGATACAGAACAGTAAAATGGATGTGATATGAATTCTTTATAATTATGGAAATGATGCCTTCCTTATTGGTCACATGAGTCATGTAACATGTAATTCCTTGTCTTGAGTTATTAATAATGGATACACAGTTATCAAATTGTTCTAATGAACACTTCTAAAATACTTTCTGTCACTGGAAGCAAATATTTTAGTGCAGACAGATATGCTTGCAAGACTGAATTGGAATATCCCATTATTGCTACTTCTTATTTAGGGTAAATGCTGTCAAAACGTGACAAAGAGCAATAAAGCTAACTACCAAAGAGTGTGTATATGCTTACATGTGGAATTACACACAAGAGCGTTATTTTTACTATCTCCAAAATAAACACTCCTTTGTGATCTCTACACAATTCACTATACACAAACAGGAAGTTTGGGATCGTGTCTCTGAGGAAGAGTACCCAAGTGTTGGGCACGGAATGTCAAGTTGGCCAACTCCATAGAAAATGTAACTTTCTTGCTCAAAAAGCAAGGTTTCACTCTCATCTGTTTCATTACATTCCTTGACCTTACTAAGCTCAATAGGAATAAATAAGAAAGGACAGCATCACCATTGCAAAATAAAGGGTTTTAAACATTTCAGAAAGAGGCGCATGTTGAAAAGAGTTAAGAGCATTTAGGGATCAAACCATCTGGTCTTGAAATCCTTGGGACTGGGCTTCATATCTGGTGTGAACATAATGCTGGAAACAGGATTGCTTCCCAATGCCAGAGAGAAACACCTGAGCCAGGATTTCCACCTGCCAAGAGAGGGAGGGAATCTTCAAGGCTCCCACCATTGGCTCTGCTTTTGATGGATATATGGAGAAAGAGCTGGGAATTGTGCCCTCAACCACCCCTGGGGAAGAAAGATCTAAAATTTTGTTTTGTTTTGTTTTTACCACCAAAGCCCCATGTGAGCAACAAAAAATATCACACAAGAACACCTGCTTGCTGAGACAAAGACTCAAATTGCCCAGCAGAAGTACTACTATCTACCTCCACCACCCAGCTGGGCTAGAGGACTGTCCCGGCACTTCTACAGAGAAACAAAGGAACATCACACCAGCACGGAGTGGTGACTTCTGCCTCTGGCACAGTCATAACTGAGACAGTGAGGGGAATTGTCTCAGAATTGGAGTCAGGGAGCAGAATCCACTTTTTACTTTACGCCATCTATCTAAGTGACTTGTGTCCTGTCAGACCGCCCTCCCAGGAGTACCGTTCACCCCATTCCTCTTAGAGCCTTACACAGGCCTTCTGTTAGTGCACTGTGACCCCACCCAGTCACAAGCTGATTCAGGATTGGACACTTTCTCTGCACTGGGCAAATAAGAGTCCTTCCTTGACGTCTTGAATCTGGAACTGAGAGAGATAAGGCCGTTTTTCATGAGATGGCCAAAATTGAGACTATGTAAACTCGCAAAGTGTTGAAAATGCATAGGTAATTTTCTTGAATCTAGAAAGTAGTCAGAGGAGATAACAAAACAGATGTTGGGGTATAAATGTGAATCCAAGAGAAAGGTCTGATGGTGATTTGAGTCCTTGGATCCAGGTGTTCTATGGGCCCCAATACCATTCATAAGGCATCCCAGGGTCCTTATAATAAACTCCTTATTTTGCTTGAAATGTTAGTAACATGTAACCCAGGAGACATGAATAAATGGTCAGGAAGAGGAGAGCCTCATTCTGCAGCTGTGCCAATAAGAAACTTTTAACCACAAAGCATTTGTAAGAATTGCAAACTGCTCACCGAGCTAGAAGATCCAACGTGAGCCTACAATAACTTCTCTCCCATCCTTTCTCACCCCATCCCACCTGGGCCACATACTAGGGCTTCCTACATCTCTTTTCCTTGGAACAGAGTAAGTTATATGTGAAAGGCTTTCGAAGGGATAAGTATAAACAGATCAACCTGAAGTCTATGAAAACACAGGAAAGGCCACAAGTGCTCTTAATCTAGAGGTGGAAGATGAGGCACGGATGGATACTTCACTTAGTGTCCACATCACTTTGGATAGCTCCCAAATCATAGATCACTGGCTGTCTCTGTCAATGAGTGAGAGTTCTGTATAGCATGGTTCATCAGCCAAGGCCCACTGTTCTAAAGATGTTCTGAGTCATTCACATCTGGATTTGTAAGAGACTCCTGTCCCACAAGCTGGCTGTGTAACTAAATATGCTCTAAACTAAAGCCTTTCCCAGCTTTATCTATTTTCTTTCTTACACCCTCTCAAGTGGGAAATATCCACTCTCTAGGACTCGCCAATCTAAAATCTAGTAAGTTTTAAAACCCAGTGTGGAATTAAACCCATTAGGTATTTAATGAGGATTATATTAACATTTATTCAGTTCATTTAACCTCAGTTAACACAAAAACTTCCAGTCTAGATCCAGAAGATGGTCAGAAAAACCTCTTTTAATTAAATGTATGCCCAGAGTCACAGGACACTTTAGAAGTGCTACGTGCACATCCAAAGTCAATAGTGACAATTTGGTTGAAGGTTCTTCTGGGTTTTTGATCATTTATTTGTTTGAAATTGGCATTTTATTCATTTATCTTGGAATTGCCTGACTTTCAACCAACAGATCTGCCATGTTGTGGCTCCTGGCTACATCATGGACTCATCTTACAAGACTAACATTGAAGGGGTCTGGAATACCTTCCTCAATGTTGAAGTCTCGCCACTATGACTCAAGTGACTGAAGCGGCTACTGGCCGTGAGGTTTCCACAGGATCCCGTAGGCAGAGAATAGAATCGGGTGGAATTACCAAAACCAAAGGCCGGGTGGAGTCAAAGCCCCCAAGTGTCGGCTCAACAGTGGTCAAAGCCAGGTCAAAGCCTCTGACAGAGCTGAACAAGCATGGCTGCTGGGGACCTCTACAGAAGCTCCCACCAACAACACCCAGAAGCACAGGAGCAATGGAACCCCTGCTACCAAGAAAAATCCGGTCATGTGCATGTTCCAACCTGTCATCCAGAGGAAAGAGCATCTATGAGGTCCCCATTAGTCATGATGCCCCTTCAAATCAGCTACACATCTGCCCTTACATCCATGTCTGTTTGAGATGGGGAGATAGCTGTGCTTGCAAACATTCTCCGCAGCTCACATCAATGTAGGTTTAAGCAACAAATTCTCTTCTCAGAGACAGCCCGGCGAAGGCAGTCAGGGAGGGCACCCTAAGGCTGAGGCTAGGTCTTTGCTACACTTGTCAAACCCTCGGGTTTTTATTAAAGCAAATAATTACTTCAATGGCACATTCTACATTTAGAGCAGAACACTTCTAAAGACCTCAAGAACAAATAAAACCAAATGTTAGAAAGGCGCGCACTGACTTGGATAAGGGATAGCCACATGGTTCAGTGGTTAGAAGCGCTTGTTTCACTAGCTTGAGCACCTCAGTTTGACCCTCAGAACTCCAGTAGGAAGGAGAGAACCAACTCCTAGAAGTTGTCCTCTGACCTCCACACACATACTGTGGCACGTAAATACACACACACACACACACACACACACACACACACACACACACACAAATATATTAAGTTACATTATTCTGCTCAAGTTGAATATTGAGAAGGCTACTTGCTTATCTTTTAAAATATATCAAAAGCAAAACAGGCCAAAAATAATTCTAGTACAATTTCTATTTCCTACATTTGTGTAATACTATGTGTTATTTTAACTAAGCATCTGGTCTTTGTCCCTCATGTAAAAACTCTGGAGTCTTTGGCAAGAGGTACCAAAACCCCATGCCAAGCCAGTAAAAGTCACACATTCTTCCCAAGAGGAAAAAAAATGTCAATAAAAGGAAGCATTGGAAATATGTGAAAGCTCAAGCGGAGGAGCTATAATGGCTGTGTCCTAATCAGCCTTGCAAATTGTTTTACATTTTTTAAATTCCACTACTTGGAAGATCTAATACTGGAGGTTTATTCAATATATTGCTCTTTTAAAAAAAAAATCTCCTTCCAACATGAGGATTCAGCCAGTTATTCACTCTCCTAGAATAAATCTTGTGAATTAATTTTTATAAATATTTAATGTCTATTCTCGCATTGTACAAATTGATTCTTTAGGTTACTTCCACTAGAGTTGAATTTCGACATCTCTCCCTGCACGGAGAAATCATCTCTGTCTCACATTCGCTTCAGCACCTTCCCAGGCCTAGCACTGTCATCTGTCATGGAGAAAGCTGAGACGTAAACACAGCCTTGCAATCAAATGTGACAAGTTTGTTATAACAAGAGACTCATAAATCTTGAAGCAAAGGAACTCTCGTTACTTTTTTTTTAAACAATAATTTTATACAGTTCGTATATGGTGCTTTTACTTGGAACAAAGACAAGTCTCTCTGCCATGCATAATAGTGCAATTAATTATACCATAATACCACCTCCTATCCCACTCTAAAAGGGCCAAAAGTTAACAGATGGTTTCAAAATACTTAGGAAACATAAAACACGAGGTAAGCGTCTAATGCCCATAAGTTCTTCCGTGTAACTCAGCAATTGGATTGCGCTTAGGTGGGAAGAAGATTGGAAAAGGCAAATGGCCCAGAACTAAATGTCTGGTTTGGGAGTTAGAAACAGGGCTCCATAACCAGAATCCTTTGGACATTAAAATTGGCCACCCTAGTAGACCTCTCCCATAGGTTCGGGGAGCATGCATCCATGAGCTAAGTGAGATGCCCCTTCGACATAGGGTTTGAAAATATGTGCAGCCCCTGGCACACAAACAATCTCACAGTTTAAGTACTTTACCAGATAGATCAGCCCCTTTGAACTTCGTTGGGTCCCTACCATTCCTCATTGGTAGAAATGGTTTGTTCCCCATGATTATTATTTGCCAGAGAGTAGAAAGTATCTAATAGGCATGGAAAGATGATAAAGAGCCTTGCACCCAAGTCTGCTGCTCTGAGGGAGAGCCTACGGCACTATCAGGAAGCCCTCCCTGGGGCTGGGCATACGGCATGCCTTTTTGTTTGAACACAGGAGATTCCTGTCAACTCAGCAAGATCCATTGGAGCCCACTGATCTTCTCGAGGTGTGATTAACTGCAACAGAGCATGGGCTGGAGTATAGCTAAGTGGCAGAGCATTTGCCTAGAATGCATAAAGCATTGGGTTCAGCGCCCCCCAGCGCTGAAAAGAAAATCTATCACACATCTGATCTCATACCTGATTGAACGGAAGAATCTCATTATGAGATAAGCCTCAGTCTGAGAGTCTTACAGTCCAACATGAGACAATTAACACTTTCCAATTTTGAGAAAAGTCACACTGAAGCTCTACTGAAGAGCTTCCTCTTTCGTAGTCAAGAGGAAATTCTGAACAAACAGCAAAAGCTGGAAGGCAGACCACTCTGGTTTTAACACCTACTTTCAATACTAATGAAAAATCATTCATTCGTCTTGAACTAAAATGTTCCTGAGTATCATTGCAATAGACAATATGCTCTGATCCACCTGGTCTGGTCCTACTCTGTTCTCTGAGTCTACTTTCCGGGGGCGGGGATCGTGGCAAGACAGACTGGTAAGGGCAGAGGTAAGAGGATGCAAACGAGCTGTCACTTGAAGCGGCACACCAAGAGTGACTTTTCACACGTGGGATGCCTCCACTAAGACCCAACACTTACTATGCGTAAGAAAGAGACAGACACGTAGACAGAAACTCCATCCTCAAGCATGTCATGGACACTGGGTGGGGGCAAGAGAAAGTACAACCATTTGGAGGGAAAGTGTTCTTATGATGTGGAGATGGGGGAAGAGTTAAGCCAGAGAAAGAAGCGGAAGACAGGTTAGAACGGGTAGGCTTTCGCAGTGATTCTGAGGTAAGTGGGAAGCCATTGGAGGGTGTTAGGAAGGTCATAAATGACTGCATTGTGGGAAAGTACCGAAGAAGAAAAAAGGGAGGGGCTGCAGAGATGACTCGGTGATCAAGAGCACTGGCTGCTCTCGCAGAGGTTCAGTTCCTAAGACCTCCACGGCGGCTCACAACTCCAGTTCCAGAGGATCTGATAGCTCCTCTGGCCTCTGTTGTCACCAGCACATACTTGCATGTAAAGCAAGTAAATGTTCTAGGCAAGAGGACATAATGACTGCAAAGGAGATGGAAAAAAACTAGCAAACTTAAAAACTCCTCAGACATTAGAAGAGACCAGACCTCACTAGACTAATCAGTAAGTGTCCACACCTGAGTTCCAATCCTGGTTCTGACACCGATATAAATAACTCAATTTCCCTTTCTGAAGCTTAGTTGTTCTTCACACAGAATAGATTCCACATAGTTTGTGCTGGTGAAATTATTTAAAATTTAGTAAATTCACAAAGTATTTAGAACGGTTCTTGGTATATGATGAGTATTTAAAAATATTGCCTACTATTGAGTATCATGTTCAAATCTAGAAACAACATAACGAGCTTTAGAGTGGGATGTGGGGGCAAATGGAAGATTCTGGCTAGATAACTAGGTGGATGGTAGTGACGGTACCAGTTACTGATTGCGCCTCAGCTCCAAATCTAACTTTCAGCACAGGATGTAAGGCCACAGAGCCAGCCCGGTAAGCATCTCTCTTTTGAAGGAGGCACATTGTGCTAGAGAAGCCTCTGGCTTCAGGGTCACTGCCTCCTTGTTCTCTCATATGCAGCTGCCATCGGTGCATGTGAGGGATACTATGGTGCTCACCTCATCAAATCCCAGGGGAAATCCCCAGAGTGTCACAGATATCCCAGCTTTTCACCCATACCCAGATGGTCTCACGTTTGTGGTGTGGATAAGCACTGACCTGGAGACAGTGGCAAATTTCTCTGTCATCCATATCTTCTCCAACATGATCTGAATCTGGACAGTTTGCTTTCTTCCTAGATATTCTACTTCATCTCTAGTGTGTGCCCTTCCCCTCTAAAATTAATCCTCAGGGGTGGGGAAATGGGTCAGTGGGTAGGTACGGCACTGGCCACCAAGTCTGACAACCTGAGTTAATTCCCCAGGACCTAGATGGGAGAAGGGAAGGACCAACCACAGCCGAGCTGTCCTCTGACTTCCACACATGTGCCATGGCATGAGCACACACACGATATATTTTTAATCTTTAAACAGAACTTAAAAGTAAGGCATGCACATGAATAGCACAAGCCAACAAGAAACATAAATAAATTTTGTATGTCTGTATATCTCACCTAGAAGTGCCCGACTTCTAAATTCATATGCATGTATGCAGTGGCACATTTCACCAAAGGTGTGTGGTGGTTTCATGCTGTGTATATCCTACAGTGTGGTTCTCCATTCGTTAAACCTCTCGATGCTAAAACAGAAATATGGTGGAAAACTGTCAATTTCCATTTTAATAGGATTATTATAATTGCATTCTAGACATGGAAACCAAACTTGGTGGAGCAGGAGGGTAGTTAGTCACAGGGGTCCCTCTAGATGTCAACTAGAATAACCTCTAACTGATGTTTCGATACCCTCAGCACCACTGAAACCAGTGACCTGCTTAGAAGCTCCACATTCTTTGAAAAGGATTAGACACCCTGGTTAGGTGCCTCCCACTTTTTCCAGGGTGTGAACTTGGTCAAAAAAAAAAAAAAAAAAAAAACTTGTCCCTTGCTTCATCCATTTCTCAAAAGTTTGGATCCACTGACCACAAAAAGGGAAGTTCCATCAGCAGTTTACAAAAGAACAATTTGGAAGAGAAGTATATGAAATCCTAAGGGAAATTAAACCCAAATAATCCACTAACAGCATTACAAAATTAACACAAGACTATGAATTGAATTAATTGCCTCCTACTGTGGGGATCCTTGGCTACCAAAACAAATGAAGCCTACAAAGTCAACTGCCTTGAGAGGTCACAGGCCAGTGTGGCACCAAGGCCATGGAGAGTTCACTGCTGCTTTCAACTCTCTGGCTTACTGTGGAGACCTTCAGGATGGAGAAGACTTTGCTTCTGCCATCCTACGGCTTCAAGTTATGTACGGAGGTGAGAGAGAGAGAGAGAGAGAGAGAGAGAGAGAGAGAGAGAGAGAGAGAGAGAGAGGACACAGAGCAGTGACGAATGTCTTCATCAGGTCACTCTGAGTGCCTCTGTCTGGAAGTGGATGGGTCTCCACGTGAAGTCTAGCTCTCCTAGGAGGACAGGTCTGATAGGACCCATAGTGGCTTCTCTGGAGCAGTGTGTCTGGCGATAAGGCAAGTCTTTAAGAATATCAGTCAGCTACTCCAAAAGGGACCCACTGTGGCACTTCGGTAAATACACATTTATTTCTATAAATTCTCTTTTAATGCCATGATGTCAGTACGCCTGTGGCAAAGTGAGATTACCTAAATAATATGGGCCCTGGGAGCAACAAACTGAGCATGTGTGTGACTAACTCATCCCCTGCTAGATTCCTTAACTTAAGGATTTTGAGCAGGAAGGTAGGATGTGTCGTCTTTATAGAAATAAAATCCTGGTGATTTATACACATTTGCCAAATTAGACCCTTAGGGCAGATAACGAAGTGACTGAACGGCCTCCCGGAACACCTACAGAACATTTTCTCTGCTGCTCATCCTCCACATGACAGCTGACATTTACTCTTGGAGCTTTGTAATAACTGAGCAACATTTTACAAAAATAATTAATTCATGGCATTTTATTGGGGGTACTGTGCGACTTACAACTTTTCTCATATTCTTAATTTTGTTTGACATTTTGAAAATATTATGCCGAACTCTTTTGTCTGGATTTTTGAAAACACAACTAGCATGTATTGAATCCTTTTCTTTTTTTCTTTTTACACTTCCCTCAAAAACTAACAAAAGCACCAAAAACAAAAGATCTCTTGTTTAAGCGCAGAGAAATGAAACATCCTGTTTGTTTCGAATCCGAATGACGGTTGCCTCAATCTTACCTAATTAGGAGAGCCTGCTTAATGAGGAAAATTCTTTTCAAAGTCAATGAGTTTGCAAACACAAACATAGCTGTCCCCCCAGAATGAAAGAAGCACATTCCTTACACGCATATTTTAGTTACACACTCTAATTAATATTACTACTTAAAATTCGTGGAATTCATCTGTTACAGTATAAAAACACTGTGAGTTCCCTTCTCACAGGCTCATAGACAGCAGGCTGAACATATTAACTCCATTTTGGATTTAGACAAAATGGAAATTATTTCATCAAAACAATTCATTTTGTTGATTTTAGCCACTTCAAGCTTACTAACATCAAACATCTTTTGTTCAGATGAATTAATGATGCCCCGTTTTCACAGCAAAGAAAATGATGACAAATATTCCCAGGTAAGTCTTAAAATCTACCTAATACAATGGACATTCTGTACATACACACTAATGTAACTGACATTCTACACATACACACTTATATAACTGACATTCTATACATACACACTAATGTAACTGACATTCTATATGTACACACTAATGTAACTGACATTCTGTGTACATACATGCACACACTATCTGTCCTAAATCTAATGCTTTTGCAAAGAGTAAGTAGTAAATAAGTTTTGATTTGTTTTATTTTTTAATTTTGGTTTTCTGTCACACTTCAGCTTTTCTCTGACGATATATGATGTCACTTTGTAAAATGTAGTACAATAGCAATCAGCCTGGCCTCTCTGATGACAAGCATACTGCCCTCAGGGTGTGACAATATTTAGCAAGGAAAGGTGAATTGATATACATAAATTGACTCAGGGGTGCATGCTTGTAACAAAGAGACAGAAATAAGATCTGGATGCATTTCAGCCGGAAGCTTGCATGACAAGCATTTGGATTTTCTCCTTGGCAATTGCAAGCTGGTAAGTTGGTGGTATCTTTAAATCTAGGTAAACTGTTCATCCCAACATCGGGGAACTATGAGCTATGTTTATTCTCAGTGTTTACATACTCTGCAACGTTTCTGATTAGTATTATCACTCGGGTTACAATCAAAAAGAATTATTTAAATTTTTTAATGTGGTCCAACCTTCAAGGTAGAACCAAATCTAACTAAACATTGCCTGCACTTTATGTGGTTCCAATAAGTAGGTTTGAGGGAGGTCCAGTAACTCACAAACAAACTTTGGCTCTTCACTAAAAATGTCATTTGCAGTCTAATTGGAGTGCAACTGGTGTTTTGAAATATGGTTTCAGAGTGGAACTTGGGATCTGACAGAAAGAAAGCAGCTCAGTGGGACTGCCCAGAACCATGCCCTGAGCAGGCTAGACCCGATTCTGGGTGCCGCTTGGCCTTGAAAGGGGGAGGCAAAACACAAGGCCTGCGGAGGGAATGGAGTTTTCTCTAAAGTCATAATACAAACATATAAAAATATCCCATAAACAATATGAATCAAAAACCTGAAAGAGAATAACTGTAATAAACTTTCGCCTCATTTCAATACTTCATTATATTCCTGCTGCTTGAACATACTGCTGCACTCACTATATATATTTTTATTAATATTTTATAGTTGTCTTATAATAATCAAGGGACAGAGAACTAGATTGCTTTAAGAAGCTTAATACAAATTATTTATTTAAAAATTCTGCATATGGGAACACAAACTTTGTTTATAGCTAGAGCAAGTCTGCAGATTAAAGTCTGGATTTAAGTTAATTTAGGGTTTAATCTATGGCTTGTAATAATAATAAATTATTTTAATTGCCGTTTCTAATTATAGCCTAGAGGAATCCCAGAAGGGGAAAAGGAAAGAAGTGTCAGTTTTCAAGAACTAAAAGATTGGGGGGCAAAGAATGTTATTAAGATGAGTCCAGCCCCTGCCAACAAAGTGCCCCACTCAGCAGCCAACCTGCCCCTGAGATTTGGGAGGACCACAGAAGAAAGAAGTCCCAGAGCATGGGCCAACATGGAGGCAGGGACCCTGAGCCATGTTCCCAGCCTGCCCCAAAGGTTTGGGAGAACAACAGCCAGAAGCATCCCCAAGACACTGAGTTGTTTGCTACAGAGATCCTTGCACTCACTGGGCGCCAGTGAGCTGCTCCACGGCATGACTTGCCAGCATCAAGAAATCCAGAGTCATGGAGGGAAGCAACCAAGGTAAGTGTAGGAAAGCTGGGTCAGCTGCATAGTCAGAGATGTATGTGTATCCCATACTGTCAAAAGGGACTGCTAAGAAAGCTAGCTTCTCAGAAGGACAAGGACAACATCCCAAGGAAATGAACACCTGTACTTCCTGAGCTCTTCAAGGACAGGTGTCATAATGCCAAGCCACATGTGACCATCAGGCTGACAATTCTGTAAGCCATACACTAGGTCCATGCAATGACAAGCTTGCAGATTTAAGTTATGACCTATTGTTCAATCTTCCATCTCTCAAAAGTAAAATCCCATGTGAGAGAATTGTTTCCCAATCCAGAAGACACCACCATCTCAATCAGATGGCAAATGCAGGAATTTTTCCCCCAATAACATTCTTTGAGATGGTGTGGGAGATGGAATGCAGGCTTTATGCATGCTAGGCAGGTGCTCTGCCACGGAGCTACCACCATTCTTGTCCAATTTTTAATCAAACTTTTCTTCATTTTTCTGCATCTTGTTTTATACATGAATCCTCCTACAACCATTCTTTGTATTAATTAACAAACATTTGTTATCCACCACACATAAATCAGAGTGTCAGGTACTATATAAGATTAGAAAATGTTATTTCTAATAGAGACTATATTTTTTAAAAAATCTTTTTGATATGAAGTAAAATTCAAGACTTTCATTAAGGGCTGAAGGGGGTGGGGTGGCAGACTCTGTCACCTAATCAGGGGAGCTCTCTCAGAATACACCTCGTTTACTGTTTCCAAGAAACTGACTACCTTCTGACTTGTGTGTTTAGGATCAGCTGCCTTTAACAGACTTTCATTTTCTAGAAATCCCATCATTTTATCTACTGCCATATTCCTAGGGCCTAGACCTGTGACTGCCCCCTAGTAAGTCCTGGGTATTCGAGAGAATGAATGAATGTTATAGGAGAGGTACTACGGAGGTGCATCTGTGGGCGGGAACCCAGTGACATTTCCTCTTGAGGGCGGCTGGATTCTGAACACGCAGAGACTGTGGGGACGAGAGGGGTCATTTCCAGACTAAAGGCTGAGGGTGAGCAAAGGCACTGAAGCAAGGCAAGCCATGGAGAGCTGAGAGCCTTTTGGCAGGCCCAGAAACAAGTGAAGAGGTTGGAACAAGGGCAAAGGGCAAACTAAATGCAGACTTGGGGCCCAGTCACCTGGAGATGAAGAACTGCTGTCAATTTTGCTGAGGCCTGGGTTATAATACAAGATAGAATTGGGCAACCAAGTCAATGGTAAGTGCCCACCACAAATTCAAAATCCACCAGGATCTCCTTCATTTCAACTGCAGCCCAATCCAGCTAAAGTATAACTAAGCAATCACAGGATTTTTTTTTTTTTTGAGACATCATCTCACTGTGTAGCTACGACTGGCCTGGAATTGACTGTAGACCAAGATGGGCTTACACACACAGAGCTCCTCCTGCCTCTGCCTCCCGAGTGCTGAGACTAGTGTGGCTCCACACCCAGCATGGGTTGTGTCCTTAGGTACTTTGCCTGCTAGTGTGCTGATAGATGAGAATACTCTGTCCTGTTCCATTTAAGGAGACAAGCACTCACGGAAGCAGATGATGCAGAAGGGAAACATGAAAAATAGGAAAGCTGGATCCCGTCCTTCAAGATGCTGCGAAGCTGCGGCCTGTTGTCTAAGCCGATCTGTGGTGTTGACACGGAAGAGCACCAGTTTTTCCTGTCACTATAGGTTATGTGGACGGTTATTAAGTCAAGAATACCTGTAAAATTGAAGTAACCTTTATCAGAATAAAACAATATTGTAAATGAACAAGCCTCTGTCTAATGAGAGGGAGGGAGGGGAAGAGAGAGGGAGGGAGGGAGGGAGGGAGGGAGGGAGGGAGGAAGGAAGAAAGGGAGGAAGGCAGGGAGGGAGGGAAGAAAGTGAGGGAGGGGAAGAGAGTGAGGAAGGGAGGAAGAGAAGAGAGTGAGAGAGAGAGAGAAAGAGAGAGACTGAAGCTACATGATTACACATTGTAAAATCATGAACATGCCCCTTCCTCCCCAGGACTCTTCCTCCCCAGGCCCCTTCCTCCCCATGCCCCCTCCTCCCCAGGCTCCTTTCTCTCATGCCCCCTTCCCCCTAGGCCTCTTCCTCCCATGCCCCCTCCTCCCCAGGACCCCACCTCCCCAGGCCCCTTCCTCCCATGCCCCCTCCTCCCCAGGCCCCTTCCTCCCATGCCCCCTCCTCCCCAGGCCCCTTCCTCCCATGCCCCCACTTCCCCAGGCCCCTTCCTCCCATGCCCCCTCCTCCCCAGGCTCCTTCCTCCCATGCTCCCTCCTCCCCAGGCCCCTTCCTCTCATGCCCCCTCCTCCCCAGCACCCCCCCACATTCAGCACTGAGTACTTACTGCCTCTATCTCTCTAGGTCTGTGGGAGCCTGCTGAGCCCAGCCCAGCACTTATTCTCCAGCACCCACCTCCAGCTCTAGCTCAGTCATCCAGCTGTTGAGAAAATGGGTATGGAGCTGGGGGTTGGGGGAGGCTTTTCTATATTTATCTGAAGAACCCCCCTCAAGGGTGCAGAGATGTAGTCAGCCTTGGCTCCCAGCCAGCTCCTGTTCTCCCATGAAGCTCTGAGGACTGGCTAGGACACACCTGGGCAGAGCCCCTGCCCAGCTCCTTGGGTCTGTTTCTGCATCCCCCTCCTTTCAGCATAATACCCTCAGGTCTGCAGGGCCCATCAGACCGTCTGGTGCCCTCTGAGGTCAGCCCTGGGCTGCATTTCCAGCAATGCAAGTGAGAGGAGGTTGGGTCTTCCTTTGCCGCTCTCACACACGGAGAAAATTTTATTGTTTAAAAAAAAAAAAGGAAAAATCACAACAAGTTTGTATAAAGACATACCTCTGTACTACATGGGGATGCTTCCTGCATGTTACAATGAAATTCCCTAAACACACACACACACACACACACACACACACACACACACACACACACAAAATCATGTGCACAATTACACTTGTTAAAAAAATTAAATAGAAGGGCCTCCTGACAGACAATATGGTGAAAGCTGATGATTGACAAGTGGACCGAGGTAACAAGTTACTTGTGAAGATGTTTAAAATGATTTCTCTCCTCTGTGTCACTGTTAGTGAATCTGTGACAGACTGGAATTTAAAACCAGACACCTCTCTGTGTAATTTCACAAGACCAAGGAAACCCTGAGATCCTAGCAGGATAAAAGAGAGACCACGAGAGCTGATGCACTTAATGTCATTGTTCCTATATTCAGAAACTCCCCTCTGATGTATCCCTTTACTCACTTAAAATGTTAAGCCTTTGATTTGATAGAAAACCATCTGGCCACTGGAACCAAACACAAATGCACAGGGATCCAACCATAGTCCTAAGAATATGAAGCCCTTCATCAGCTGTAACAGGCTTCCTGAACAGCCTCAGCTCCACGGGGGACCCACAGGAAATGATTTTCTTTTTCTCCCATCAGCCTCAGCTGGGCCTTGTGACTCTCCCACTCCTGCTGGGTAGAGATCCATTAACGACACCCTGGGCAGACGCCATAACTTCCTTGGTCACTTCTTGATATTAAAAAACTCTGTCAAGTCTGGGTGCACTCACCAACCTCATATCCAAGGCAAACTGTTCCCTCCCTCAACACTGGCTGACCTGTGGGCCAGGAAGATGCTCAGTGTGGTGGGAGGGAAAATGGTAATCTACGTCCCCTTCTCCAGAGTGTCCCGGTGGACAGAGCGTGAAGGGAACTCAGGCTATGAGACGCTTGTACAGTCTGTGTGAAGTTGCCGCCTCTCCCGGTGAACTATTCAGGCAGCCGGACCAGGCTTTCCCACTGCCTAAGTCGTTGACCTGGGGGTCTAGATGCTGCTTGCTTTCTTCCTTCTAATTCTCATTTGTTCTCCGTGGACCCTCCTGTTGCCAGGAAGAAAGGCTCTGTCACCTTTCCAGTCAAAACTTGGTGCAAAGACAAGACCGGATACACCAGTCATGAGAAAACAGGAAAGGCCATTGTGGAGCTTATATGTCCCAGGGAGCTACCCAGAAGTCTCACAATCCCCTACACACACACACACACACACACACACACACACACACACCAGAACCCCAGGAACCTGAGGCTGAAGAGATCAAAGGTCACCATTCTCCTGTCCGCTACACAGCACCACGTGAAATCTGAGCCAGATAGATTATCTGAGACCTTTACCTTTTAATCCACTGGGCCAGCAATTCCCTCCAGACGTGTTCTCTTTACCTCCTCTTTCCTGCCTTTAACTTCTACTCTCGCATGTATCTCAGAACGACTTTACTTGTTTGCATATCGCACCTCTCAGGGCAGGTCTTAGGGCAGGACTCCTTGAATTCATTGAGTTCTTCCCAACAGCCATGCTCTCATGTGCCCGCACCCCTATGGTGCCATCTTCCTGGAGGCCTCACCAGAGCTGAGTAGATTACAGCACTGTGCTCCTGAACCTCCAAAACTGTGGGTTAAATCATCTCTTTTTAAAATAGGGCACCCAGTTTGAAGTATTTTGTTATAGCAATAGGAAATGAGACCCGCCCCTTCCAAAGGTCATGACCCCTGCTATCTTCTACAGCATTCCAAAACCAGTGCCAAATATCCAGCCCATAAACAAGCCACGGCACTTGGTTTCCAGGCAAAGGGAGCTACAGCAGGGACCCTCCAGGTGCCTCATCTGCTGGCCTTTGCTGCTCACCCCAGAGTGGCTTCATGGACCTGTGACCTGTGCAGTCTCACAGGACCCCAGGCTTGATGCTAAAGTTTGGAAATGATTTGAACGTGACCCTCAAGCGTTCATGTGTTGGAGGCTTGGTCCCCATTGTGAGTGTGTGGAGATGTAAGCCTAGGGGAGGGTCATAGGTCACTGGAGTACCACATTCAGAGGGCATTAGAGAAGGATTCATGGAACTCCTGGGTGAGTTTCCGCAACTTTAGGCCACACAGACCCAAGACTTCTTATTGTCTTTGGCTTTCTGTCTCACAATTGGATCACTCCTGCACTGACAGGTTCCCACCATCATATGTCATTATGATTTTATATGAAATGTGCCCCCAAAACTCATGTTTGGGCAGTGACTGGATCATGGGGGGTACTAATGTCATCAGTGAATTAATCCATTGTGCTGGATAGTTTTGTGTCAACTTGACACAAGCTAGAATCATCTGAGAGGAGGGAACCTCAGTTAAGAAAATGCCTCCATAAGATCTGGCTGTAAGGCATTTTCTTAATTAGTGATTATGGGACAAGTCAGTCCATGGTGGGTACTACCATGCCTAGGACACTGTCACCACCTGGATTCTACAAGAAAGCAGGCTGAGCAAGCCTTGAGGAGCAAGCCAATAAGCAGCACCCCTCCATAGCCTCGGCTTTAGCTCCTGCCTCCAGGTTCCTGCCCTGTTTGAGTTCCTGTCCTGATGTCCTTTGATGATAAACAGTGATATGGAAGCGTAAGTCAAATAAACCTTTTCCTCCCCAACTCGCTTTTTGGTCATGATGTTTCCTCACAGCAATAGTAACCCTAACTAAGACATCCGTTAATGGCTTCATAGCCTGGGGGCCATTAGGAAGTGAGGCCCAGTTTATTGCGGTGCTGCATCTTTGAAGGGTGTGTCTCATCTCCAGCCCCTTCCTCTCACTCTGTTTCCCAGCCCCCACGTGGTGGGACTGAAATAAATGGAGCCAGCTCTGAACCAGCTAAACCCTCTGAATCCATGAGCCAAAACAAAGCCTTTCCTCCCTTTACACTGTTACTCCCAGCTAATTCTGTCACAGAGACTGAAGGCTGACTAACGCATATGTTATCCACCACGTGGTCCTCGCCAGAGCCGAGCTTACAAAGGTTAACCTCCAGAACTGTGGCCACTTCTACTTATGAAGTAGCCAGCCTTGGAGATTCGTTACGGTAACAGGAAACAGCTTAATACAGAAACTTGGTGCTGAGGAACAGAGTCATTCCTATAACTATACCTGAAAATATGGAGGCAGACTTAGAATCAAAAAAACTTAACAAACCCAAATGTTCTCCTTTCTGTCTCTGAGTGAGGAAGGGATCCAGGCTCGGTATAACTAACTTCCAACCATGTCTTAGAGTTGGTTATCTGTGTTGGGAATTTTACAACTATTAGATTTTGGTGTTTCAGCAAGGCTTCGCTTCTGACCTCCTGCAGCACAGAGGGATTTCTCCTAGGAAGGACCGCTGAGAGCTGCTGGGAGGGTATTTGCTCTGAAGCCTTAGCCAGGCTGAGATTTTCCCGGAGAGTTCAGAGTTCCGGGGAAGGCTCATAGAGGTCTTTTTATTAAGCATGAGCGTTTTGGTTGTGTGATGTATGTGTGCCATGCGCATCCCTGGTGCCCAGTGGAGGTCAGAGGAACCCGGACCTTCTGCAGGAACAACTGCTCGTAGCCACTGCACCAGCTCTCCAGCCCTGTCAGGAGAGAGTTTGATACCGAAAAGAATCGTGGAAACAGGTTTCTTCTGGCATAATTTTAAGTGAGCATCCAATTCAGTTTATAGATGATTGATGTTTGGGAAGACAATTCCTAAATAATCACAAACTCTCAAGTGATTCATCCTGGATTTCCTCAAAACATTGGCTTTTTACAGCAGAAAAAACATGGAAAGGTCTCTCTCTCTCTCTCCTCTCTCTCTCTCTCTCTCTCTCTCTCTCTCTCTCTCTCTCTCTCTCTCTCTCTCTCTCTCTCTCTCACACACACACACACACACACACACACACAGCCCTCTCTCCCAGCACTTCCCTTCCCCAGGGAACCTACCTGGATTGGTGCCACCCTACATCCCAGCCAGAGCCTGGGAAGGGGCAGAGCCTTCAGGGAAAGCTGGAATTAGACCGGTCTGATACAGCAATGATCTTCATGGAAGTGATTTCTGCATGGTCTCAACATCACATTCCATACATCATGCTATGACAATGACCTTGGAAAATACAAAAAAAAGGAAAAAGTATCCTGATTCTGGGGCAATTTCTCATGAAAGAAATGAAAGGCCAGTGCTCACCTAACTGTGACTGAGGAAATGGAATAGACCCGAAGATGAGTGTACTGGCGTCCGTGTCCTGTGCTTTTTTTTTTCCTTTTTAAAGATCTGCTTGGGACATCACATAGTACCCCTCCTTTAGAAGTCAGAAAGTTATCACACTGCATAAGGAGTGAACCAAGCTGTATGCTCTTTTCTGAACACCCTGGCTTCTGTACCTGTGTCTACATAAATTCCTTATCAGGAAAGCCTGTTTCTTACCAATCAAAATTCCTGGAGGTAGGTCAAATTTGGATACAGGTGCCTGCAACAGAAAACCTAAATAATACTGTTGTAACCAAGAAAGACTTATTTCTTCTCACATAAAAATGTGTGGGAAAAAAAAAACAAAACAGGAGTTCTGAGTCGGTGTGAGAACTCCACACGGTCAACAGGGAACCCAGCCCCCGGCCATCTTTCCCTCCACTGGGCCTCAGCAAGCTACTATGCTGCTTTCTGAGGAGCACAAACAGAGCCAAGGCAAAGGAATTCTCTATTTCAGAGAAACCTTTCTTCAAGCACTACCCAGTGATTTCCTCTTCTGTGCAAACTACAATTCTCACCTGCTGATAGGAAACAACGTGGTCCTTCCACTCCGGGATGGGGCCCCAACCATTATTACTGTGAAACTAAAAGGCCAGAGTGTGGCTAGTGGATGGGCAACCTCTACAAGCTCACGTCCTTGCTGTATAAAACATGTATCACATTTTAATTGTCTCATTCACTAGACAGCAGTGAGCCACTGAGTTTGGGCTGGGGACTATTTGAGCATCACGGGCTATTGGGCAGTACCCGTAGTTTCTATCTATAGCATCACCTGTTAGGTGCCACTGGGACCACTCTACAACTGCGACAACCCAAAATGTCTCTAGACGCTGCCAAATGTTCCCTGGAGGTCCGAATAACCCTTATTAGGAACCAGTTAATTAAATCGTTCCCTCCTAAAACTTGTGACTATTTACTGCGATAGTGATTATGTCTGTTCTAACACTGAGTGCTATTCCGTTAACACTAATCTCTATACATGGAAACGGGCCTTAGAAAGAAATGTCTGATGAAACAGGAGGCGACAAATTGCTTCGACTGATATCAACCTGCCTTAAAGGTCACACGCTTTCCTCCATGCACTGCCCTGTCCACCAGCATGCCACAGCATACCCTCCAGCTCTCTAACATATTAAGCATGCAGAAAACATCTGCTGAATTAAGTTCAATGAAAAAAAATACAGACGCCCAGGACTAAATTCTTAGTCATTTGTTGGTTTGGTTTTTGTTGTTTTTTTTTAATTTATTATGTACAGTGTTCCACCTGCATGTATATGTCTGCAGGCCCCAAGAGGGCACCAGATCTCATTATAGGTGGTTGTGAGCCACCATGTGGTTGCTGAGAACTGAACTCAGGACCTCTGGGAGCTCAGCCAGTGTTCTTAACTGCTGAGCCATCTCTCCAACCCCATTCTTAGTGTTTTAAAACACCACACACAGATGTGGAAGGGAGGAAGAGTGGGAGAGAGGAAGGAAAAGAAGGAGCGGAGGAGGAGGGAGGAAGGGAGGGGATGGACTATGAATTCTGGGAAAGCACTGCTTCATCTCTTCCCTGAGGCATCTAACTGTAGAGCAGGAAAGGAGTACCCACCTCATCAGGAACAAGAGGCAGGGGGTGCAGCATCACAGGAGCAAGAGGGTACCACTGCCACCTTAGGCCATCAAGGAGCAAATAATACTTCTTTCCTCTCCAGCAGACCAAGTGTTTGGGGGTACGTGTCTATCTGTACTCACTCACTCACATGTGTACATGTACAGATATGCATGCATGCGTACATGCCCATATACATGTAAAGGCCTCAGGTGCTGTTTTTTGTTTGTTTTTTCTTTTCTCTTTTCTTTCTTAAGAAACTCATCATGTAGGTTAAGCCCCAGTGATCCACCTGTTTCTCCATCCTCAGCACCATGATGACAAGTGGGCCATCATAAAACTCAGGTCCCACAAGGCAAGCACTTTGCCAGCTAAGCTATCTCCCTAGCTCCCAAAGAGCTCTTATTGATGAAGTCCAACTTCCCAGAGAGGTACAGGAAATCTCAGTGATGACTGACAGGTAGAACTGGGGAGCAGAGACTGACTGACAGGTGGAATGGGGAGCAGAGACTGACTGACAGGTGGAACTGGGGAGCAGTGACTGACTGACAGGTGGAACTGGGGAACAGAGACTGACTGACAGGTGGAATGGGGAGCAGTGACTGACTGACAGGTGGAACTGGGGAGCGGTGACTGACTGACAGGTGGAACTGGGGAGCGATGACTGACTGACAGGTGGAACTGGGGAGCAGAGACTGACTGACAAGTAGAACTGGGGAGCAGAGACTGACTGACAGGTGGAATGGGGAGCAGTGACTGACTGACAGGTAGAATGGGGAGCAGAGACTGACTGACAGGTGGAACTGGGGAGCAGAGACTGACTGACAGGTGGAACTGGGGAGCAGAGACTGACTGACAGGTGGAATGGGGAGCAGTGACTGACTGACAGGTGGAACTGGGGAGCAGAGACTGACTGACAGGTGGAACTGGGGAGCAGAGACTGACTGACAAGTAGAACTGGGGAGCAGAGACTGACTGACAGGTGGAATGGGGAGCAGTGACTGACAGGTGGGATAGGGGAGCAGAGACTGACAGGTGGAACTGGGGAGCAGTGACTGACTGACAGGTGGAACTGGGGAGCAGTGACTGACAGGCGGGATCAGGGAGCAGAGACTGACTGACAAGTAGAACTGGGGAGCAGAGACTGACTGACAGGTGGGATCGGGGAGCAGAGACTGACTGACAGGTGGAATTGGGGAGCAGAGACTGACTGACAGGTGGGATCGGGGAGCAGAGACTGACTGACAGGTGGGATCGGGGAGCGGTGGCCAGAAGTGCATTCTTCCTACAGAGGTCTCATGCTCCTCGGGTGATTTGCAGTCTGTTACAGATCTTATTCAGGAAATGGAATGAGACATTAAAGCAATTCAAATAAACCAGCCACGTGCCCTGTCCCACCAGCAGGAAGTGTAGTAGACGCCCCCACACTGTCCCGTAGACAGCCGGCTGTAGCTCTATGTTCAGTAGGATACAGTTAGGAAATATTACCCAGAAAGCATCAGTCCCTCTTCACTATTCCCAGTCTATGTAAACTTCCATTTATTAATGGACTCGGTGTCTGGAATGTTTATCAGATGATGCATACGTCATTCACTGTTGTCTTTAAATTGGGGGCATTTTGCTTGCCTTTTGAAATAAACCCATATAATATAATATTTATCATCTTAACTTCCCATAAGTTTACAACTCAACGGATTAAGTACATTTCACTAATCTTTTTCTGGAGTCTGATTCTATTCTTTATATGCATGCTGATATAATGTAAGCATATGCAAAAAACACACAACCAACAAAAATCCCATGAAAACAACAAAGCTGATGGTTTTCGAGAGGCCTGGACTCTATTGCCTTCCATCATCCAGAAATGTTAAAACTTTTCACCTAGGTAGTTTTCTTCTATACTATCTTTAAGCATGTCTCAAAGGAGGCTATGCTGCCAATCATTGTCTTCTCCCCTTTCATTCATCCATGGCTCTTTACATACTGGGCTGACCTGGTCCCAAGTTCATTGATGGCCTGGAAATACCTGGGACAGCTTTCTGTGAGCCGTCGCATATGAGGAGACATTTCAGAACGGTTATGAAAAGGAGGCGTCTGGTTATTTTAATTCTCTTAAGAAATGAAAAGCCATGATTGCCCGTGTGCTGTTTTGCAACACTGTCCCTTGAACTTGAGAACTCACTCACATTCTTCCCAATAGCTCATTACGTTACTCCCCATCTGTTTTCTATTAAAGTCAATTAAAGGGAACAACTTTGCACTTGACATCTGAGAATCCACATTAGCAACTAGCCCAAAACATGTCCGAAGATAACTAATGAAAAGGTCCTTACAGAACACACCATGGCATTTTCCTCTCACAACACAAAATGAATGGGATGCATGTAACCCTAAATGCAGCTAAGGAAATAACAAGAATTATTACCCATATCCTCATCCTCAATCTAGGAACTAAAATATGAAAGGAGCCAAACAGGAAAATCACTATTAGAATCAGGAATGGAAGTAAATTATAACTAGATTGATGTCAAATTAACATTCTCTTTGTGGAGCTAGAAAAATATTATTTTAATCCTGAAGGAAAAATATCACAAAATTGATTTTACTTCTTGCCCAGATTTCTAGGCACTGGTATATTGTGGTTAATAAAGCAGAATTTATTGTTCCTCTTTTGTAAAATATGTAATAAAAGTAATTAGCTATGGCAAAGCATCACATAATTTTCACACTTTCAAAAATAATTGTGTCTTTTCCCTTTGTAATTTAGAACGTAAAGTGGAGCCAACATTGCAAAATTACTTTTAACCACTGGGGGGCAGAAAATGTTTCACATTTGTATGTTACCAACTTTAAATTCTGAAGCTAAAAGGACAGGCTCCACTACAACAAAAGGCCTTTAGGTCTTTCTGTGTGCTGTACAGCACACTGCACACATAAGGCTCAGCTGACAGCCTTAAGGGTTTTTAAACTTTAAACTATAGATGGTCCCTCCATTCAACAGCTCACAGGAGGTGAAGGTAAACATCCTTTGAGTCTAGCGTATCCTGCAGAAAAGCCAGGGTGCTTGAAACGAGCTAGCACTCCCCTGAGCACAAGCAAGGTTCTTTTCTATGTTAAAGTAGCTGCAATGTGCTAGACTGTGGTAGCCTTTGATCCCAGCACTCACGAGGCAGAGGCAGGTGGATCTCTTTGAGTTCGAGGCCAGCCTGGTCTACAGAGTAAATTCCAGGACAGTCAGGGCTGCAAAGAGAAACCCTGTCTCAAAAAAACAAACAAACAAGAAAAAGAAATCTGCAATACAAGGCGAAGATGGTATTTATCCTAGAACTGGATTGTCTCTGAATTCAAAGCTATGAATGCTCAGCTGTTAATACTGGAGTCATTGTTATATGAACTTTCTTTACCACAAGCTAACAATAGCTCTAATGTGGTAAACACGTTCTTAGTTTCTTCTTAATGTATCTTGGTGACCTAATTAACATTTGTTTCCCTCCCAATGAAGCCATTTGCGTTTTAGTAACTAACGCATTACTTTGATTACCAAGTCCGACCTCTTCACGTTCTCTCTCTCTCCTGAACTAAAACGTGTCAAGGTAAATTACCCATTTGAATTTCTGTCTGAGTGGGTGACATTTTCACCTCTGCCCCTTTCTCCTCCCTTCCTTGTCAATCTTGGCCATGTCCTACATCACTGGGCAGTGAGAGGGCGATGTTGGCAGGCTGGTGGAGAGATGGGGCTTGGCCTGAAGTCAGAAACTACCCATCACTGAAGTCAGTGACTTCTCTGATGCATGAGGCTCTCACCTGCCAGTCAAACCTCATACAGCTTTTACCTTGTGTGGCTCTACTCACCACCCTAAATCACTTCAGCTCTCAAGTGCTGTTCCTTAACTTAATTCTTCTCCTGCCACTTCCCAGGTCTGTGCCCCACACTCACTAATAAACACAGAGCAGTGGCATGGCAAAGCTCGGAGAGGGACAGGGTGGCAGTCCACTTGTGAATGCAGGGCCTTTAGACTACCACCAAGCATAGAAAGGTGGTGCAGGGACATGCTCAAAGTGTGTATGCATAAAATGTCATCTTCAGGCCCGTTATTTTGTATGGTTAATTTATGCTAATAACAACAAGGAGAGGGCCTATCGGGTAAAAGTAGCTACTATCAAGCCTGGCAGCCTGAGTTTGCCCCCTGGGATTCACGTAGTGGAAGGAGAGAACCAAGTCCTGTACGCTGATCTTTGCCCTCCATATGAACACCATGACACATATGTGTGCGTGTACACACACACACACACACACACACACACACACACAAGCACTAAATAAATATTTTTCAAAAGAAGAGAAAGATAGTATTTTGTATCAGGTTTTCTCTTTTGGGCCACCAACCAGCTCCCAAATCATGACACAGAGACTTCTTATTAGTTATGAATGCTTGGCCTAGCTTAGGCTCATCCCCCCCCCCCCACTGGTAGAACTGTTTGGGAAGGATTAAGAGGTGTGGCCTTCCTGGAAGACATATGAACTCTCGGGTTTCAAAAGTCCATGCCATTCTCAATTAGTGCATTCTCTCTCTCTCTCTCTCTCTCTCTCTCTCTCTCTCTCTCTCTCTCTCTCTCTCTCTCTCTCCTTGCAGCTTGTAGATCAGATATAAGCTCTCAGCTACTGCTCCAGTGTCATGCCTACCTGCCTGCCTGCCTGCCTGCTGTCCCTGCCATGATGGCCACAGACTCTCACCCTCTGGAACTGTAATTCCCTTCTAAACCCTTTCTCCTTTAAGTTGCCTTGGCCATGGTATTTCTTCAAAACAACGGAAAAGTAACTAAGACACAGTTTAAGGATACGGTCCATTTTGGCAGAGAAATCAAGGCAGCAAGAGCTTGAAGCAGCTGGTTGCATTGCATTCACAGTCGGAAGCAGGGAGGGGAATGCACGCTACTTCTCACTTCCCTTTCTCCACTATATAGCCAGGACCCCAACCAGGGAACAACGGGGCCACCATAGTTTGCAGGCCCCACGTACCCACTGTGTCCCCTTGATGCCCTGGTAACCATCAATTGACCACATACTTTGGATCTGTCTCTGGTTCCCTATTTCATTCCACCAGTACGTGTCTATTACAGTGCCGGTGCTTTCCAGTCTACAGCTCCGTGACATAATGCTAAGTCAAGGAGTGTGATGTTCACAGCTCTTTTGTTCTCAGAATTACTTTAGCTTTTAGGAGTCTTTAGGATTCCATATTTAATTTTGAGATTGATTTTTTTTTATTTGTATAAAATCTGATTAAAAAGTGGGGAGAGAGGAGCTGCAGAGACGACTCAGTAGGTAAGAGTGCTTGCTGGTGCTGGGCGACGGTGGCGCACGCCTTTAATCCCAGCACTCGGGAGGCAGAGCCAGGTGGATCTCTGTGAGTTCGAGGCCAGCCTGGTCTACAGAGTGAGATCAAGGACGGGCACCAAAACTATATGGAGAAACCCTGTCTTGAAAAACCAAAAAAAAAAAAAAAAAAAAAAAAAAAAAGTGCTTGCTGATCAAGTTCTGATCCCAGCACCCAAGTAGGAAGTTGGTGTCACAACATATTATGCCTGTAAGGTGCTGTGGGTGGGTAGAGACAGCCTAGCTCCCAGTCCATCCAGACACTCTGTCTCAAAGGATTAAGGTGGAGAGTGATAGAGGAGGGACCTGATGTTCTCTTCCCTCTGGGAGCACTCACACTCAGGCGCAAGAAACCCATACACACATGCACATACCACACACACGTACAACACACACAGATGCATATGCCACATATACCACACACGTGTGCATATACCACACACACACATACCACACTCACAAATACATATATACCACACACACACACACACACACACACACACACACATACATACATCACACACATACATCTGACACACACACACAAGCGAGCAAATATTTGAATAGGCATGACTTCAAAGATGCCACAAAAAATAGCCAATGGCAATATAAAAAGGTACCTAACAACATTAATTATCCAGTAGATACAAATCAAAACAACTCCGAGATACCACCTCACTGCTGTTCGGATGGCTTTCACCAAAAAATGAAAGAGAATACAGGCCGGCACAGCTGTGGGGAAAAGTGAACATGTGTACGCTATGGGGGGATGTAGAACGCTATAGCCAGTCTGTTAAACAGGATGGAGATTTCTGAAGAAGTACAGCTGCCCTGTGACCCAGCAATCCATCTCTGGGCATTATTCAAAGTAAATGAAATCACCATCCCTTAAGGATATCTATATTCCTATGTTCACTGCATATATTCTATATATACAATATATATATTGAATTGTATATATCACAGTTGATTAACTTATATTATCGATATAAATATATGCATGGCTTGTGTTATGTGTGAATGTGGGATATATATATTGTATTGTGTGTGTGCATATATATACATATATATTTATATACTCATTCCTAAAAAAAAAATCATTCCTAAAAAATTACTCATTCCTAAAAAAGAGAGAGAGAGATCTTCTTACAAATCAAAATATGGATAAGCATCAAAGATACTGTGGTAAATAAAACCAGCCAGACACAGAAAAAAATATTGCATGATCTCTTACATACGGAATCTAAATTGGGTTCTTTCTATTCTTTAAATATTAGCCAGTCAGCTGGGCATAGTGGCACTCCTTTAATCCCAGCACTCAGAAAGCAGAGGCAGGTGCATCTCTGTGAGTCTGAGGCCAGTCTGCTCTACATGGAGAGCTCCAGGACAGCCAAAACTGCAAAGAGAGACCATGTCTCAAAACTAAATGAACAAATAAACAGAAGCTAGCCAGTCTGTTATATTCAGATACAATAACAGAAAATGGGCTAAGACAACTACTCAAGAGAAAACAATTATTAAGTCATTCAAAAGGGCCCATGAGGCCACACTACTCCCTGAGAGACTGCTGGCAGTGGGCGGTTGCTGGGAGAGGGGATGCCACTTTCTTCAGTGGTCTGGGCACTGACGAGTTGCCCATGCTCCAGTAAATAACCTCCAGGTCACGATCATGCAGCCAGCTCTAATTAAACTCAGTGGGTCACACACAGAAAGAGGATGTGAAAGCAGGAGGAAGGCTTGGTGGGGAGAAGCACGGAGTGGATGAGAGAGGGGGATGGAGGTGAGGATAACGAAAATTCAGTGACTAGCAAACGGAGGGCAAAGTCATTTAACCCGCTGCCAGCGTGATTTTCAAAGTAGAACGTGCATGCGCACTAGTTGTCTTCTTGGTGAGTAGATACCCACCCTGAGACCAGCCAGGTATGAAATTTCATGTTTTTAAATGTAAATTTTTAAAAAGCACTGACAGGGACTTTCCATCTTCTAGGCAAGGAATAAGATCCAGTTTTTCTTCATTTAAGAAATATTCTTACCTGCCAAGAAGTTCCCTCAAAAACTTAATTCATTTCTCAAATGCCACTTTGTTAAAGGTCTCTATAAGATTTAAAAGAAAGGTTATAGACTATAATTCAATCTTTAAATTATTATATATGTCCTGCAAATTCTTTAAGTGAAGATAAATGGTCTCATCGTGATCTGGAATTTTTGCCAACTCAGATACAATATTCTAGGCATATTTCTTCTCATTCCTAAATTTTACCTTCCATGTGTGAAGAACTGCCAGGATAGGGAGATTAGCAAGGATCAAACTGCCCGACGTAGAAAAGTGATGTGAGGGTGTCAAGGACATACATCCATGAGGTCACCTGTGTTGTGTAGAACACACACACACACACACACACACACACACACACACACACACATTAGCTGTTGGCTGAAGCACATGAGTTCAACCCCAAGCACTGGGGATCAAGTGTGCTGGTCAAACACGTAGACTGAATCCTGACATTGTCTGTGAGAGCTTGCAGAGGAGAAGCGTTTCCAAAGAACGGCTGTTTTGAAAAGATGAGACTGTGTTGCTCTCCTCTACATTTTAGCTGAAAAACTCAGTGGTAAAAATAATTACATTTCTCTGCCCTTTACACTCACTTGAATTAAAATAAAATTTAAATACACTACAGCCTGGAGGTTATGGCCATATTGCTAGAGGCCTGCCTGCCCCTTTAAGACAGTGGTTGCTCTTAAAGGGGCTGATCTCTCTGCCGGGGGTAGGGGGTGGGGGATGTGAGGGAGTGAGGGGGTGGGGGTGTGAGGGTGGTGGTGGATCAGATCATGACCCCCTGCCATTCTATCCCTGAACAGAGAGTGAAGAGCTGTCCTGTGTTGTGTTTTTACAGCTCATAATTTATGGTCCTGACCTGTATCTGGCTATCCCATGCTCACTGTCACGTGTGTGGTGTTGAACTAAGTCACATGATATAAAACATCCAGCTACTCTGAAAGGTTGTAGAAGTTGGGTATCTCCTTTGCTGGAGATTTCTCTAGAGACTGCTCTGGTGTGTGCCTGTCCCTCACACCCACACTACCTCCTGTCTTTTGTTCTCACTAGTGAAGCTTCCCTCCAGCTTTTAAAGAGAAGTTTCTCCTTCCATTTAAGACCCTGACAGATTCTTTCTAATGTTCTTCCAGGCAATGATATGCCAGCTTCCTTTCATGAACCAACTACACACTATTTTCCCCTTTTAAAACTATATTTAACATACATTCAACCTAGAGTTACCACAGCCTCTCTCCTGTTTTCACCATGCACAGACACAGACCAACGGTGAATCTTCATCAAATATATCTCACTCAACTATCAGGATCAGTTTCTTCCCAGGAACACTCAAGCCATGACTAAACGGGACCAAAGCCCAACACCGAGAAACTTAGTATAGAAAGTACTGGAAGGATGGAGTTAAGATGTAAATGTGCAATGACCCTCAACAGGCCATGTTTCTCAATGTTTGATCCTGAGCTAGGGGCACTGTTTGGGGACATTCTGTAACCTTTGGGACATGGGGCCTAGCTGGCAGATGTAGACCATGGAGGGCAGGCCTTGAAGGTTGATAACTCAGCCCTGCGCTGGGTCCTGTTCTTTGCTGGCTGATCCACCGGAGATGTGAACAAGCTGCCCATCAGCTCTCACCAGCTCCAACAGAGCATCCAGCCACTGTCTTCCCTGGAGAGCTTCCCTCTGAAACAAGCAGGCATTTTGTCACAGCAATGGAGAAGAGTAATCCAGATGGGGACGCAGGATGAGCTGGTCAGACAGGGAGTTACATGGGAGGTCCTACACAGAGGAGCCACAAAATGCCAAAAGATTAGGATGGACTTCAATCAGAAACTGAAAAACCAGAGAGATGGGTGCCTGCCAAGGCCACCTTTCCTTCGCCAGCAGGGTCTAGTCTTCAGGCTCGGGGTGGCCACACACTACCGTTCTATTGTTGTGAAGAGACACCGTGACCAAGGCAGCTTAAGAAAGAAAGCATTTAATTGGGGGCTTGCTTACAGTCTCAGAGGAATTCATTCTTGCCTCACTTTTCGTTCCCACTGCCCAAATGGCACCTTCCTGCGTCTAGTTTCTTTCAGGTTGTTCTTCAACAGCACAAACTCGGAAACTGAAGTCTGGTTGGCATCTTTATTCTGACCTCGCCCTTCTCTTTCTTTGCACAGGGTCTTATTAATGTAGTCCAGATCGGCTTCGGCGTCACTGTAGCTGAGGATGATCTTGAACTTTCTGAGACTCGTGGTCCATCTTCTAAGTGCCGGGATTACAGGCGTGCACCACCTCTCCAGTTTTGTTCGTTTGTTTTATTAGTTTCTGTCAAGGTTGCAGCCAGAACTGAGGAAATGCGGGAGGGACCAGGCCTTTGGGACAGACAGATAAACTGTTTTCACACTCCACAATTCCATTTGTCCCAAGGTCAAGAAAAGTGAAGAGGCTCAAAATGAGCTTGTAGAATCCCACGGACCCCACCTTGGAGCTCAGCAGCGCTGGAAATAAATTCAAAAGACTAGTGAATTCAAAGGACTTTTTAATACTCAGTTCTGCAGAAAGTAACGCCAGCATTGAGAAAAGCCAGACACGGCTGACGTACTAATTTGAAGCAAGACAACGGTTTTTAAATTCCTCTGATGTCGAGAAATTCCATCCACTCTTCCATCGGCCAGAACTTGCCCCCTTCCCAAATTCCCCATCCTGTTGGTCTAGGACAAGAGCTTTATCCATAACTTGGGCCATGAGACTGCCTGCCCCATTCTCAGATCTAGTGCTCAGCAGGCTACCAGGGGCTCTCCAACTCTTCTTCAGCTGTGAGACAGGCTGGGGGAAGCGCCAGCCAGAAGGGGTACCTCTGTCACTCTGACGAACTTAAAGCGCACCTCATACTGCAAACGGACTAGAGCAGTGTTTCTTACACCAGGACCTTCCGGCTCTCCTCCCCCAGGGCCAGAGCTTTTGCTCAGCTCAGACCTTGAGAAAGCATGCTCAGCACTAGGGCAACCATAGCCCAGGGTCCAGGAAGGAAAGGAGGATTGCCAGGCAGGCGCCACCAGAGGGCGCCTGGAGTCAGCCTAAGGCCCGGCGTGAGGAAGACGGGGCGGGGCGGGGCCTAGGGCCGGGTTGGTGCCCGTAGGAGGCGGGGGATGGGAGAGGCGGAGCCTTGGAAGCAGAGGAGGGGAGAGGATGAGGCCTGAAGAAGGCAAGGCCCAGGGGCGGTGGCGAGACAGGCGTGTAGGGAGGGGCGCGGCTGAAGCCCGAAAAGGGCGATGCGCAGGGCTGTGTGGGGACCAGAGGGTGCGAGTCCCCAGCCCCAGCAAAGAGGGAGGGGCTGGGGCGTGGCCTGAAGCTGGGGCGGGGCCTGAGGCTTAGGGGCAGGGCCTGAGGCTTGGGGAGGGGCCTGAGCCTGGGGCGGGACCTGAGGTTGGGGGCGGGGCCTGAGGCTTAGGGGCAGGGCCTGAGGCTTGGGGAGGGGCCTGAGGCTGGGGCGGGACCTGAGGTTGGGGGCGGGGCCTGAGGCTTAGGGGCAGGGCCTGAGGCTGGGGGCGGGGCCTGGGCTTGAAGGCTAGGACCCCGGGGCGGAGGGTGGGGTCGAGGGCGGAAAAGCCCTTGTTCCACCTTCTCCCTGGCCGCAAAGCCCTCTCGCCGCACTTCCGGCCCCGCTCCCAATCCTCGGTGGCCCGGGATCTCCTGAGGGTCTCCCTAAACAACCTGAGTGAGCTTCCCGCCGCTCATCGGCCTGCGCTCTGGGCCTGCCACCGGGTGCCCCACCCTCAGGATGTGTTACCTAAGTGCGCGGTCACCGTCGCCGTCACAGGCAGCCTCAACCCCACCCCCGGCCAGCTCGTGTCCCTCCGGCCTTCCTCCCCCGCACCTGCCCGCACGCTCCCGGGGCCCGCAGGTGCGGAAGACCGCGAAATTTCACGCCCCGCGGAGACCCGCCAGCTCCTGTGACAAGAAGGGGAGGCGCGGCCGGGCGGAGCTCCCGGGCAGATGTGCCAGGTGCGTGCGACCCCTGGTGGCAGTGGGCGGGCGCGACGGCCCTGCGGTCTCCGAGTCCACCCACCAGAGGGCGTCTCTCCAGGGCTGTGGGGAACCCAGTGTCCCCAACTGGGGCCAGAGGTGCCGGACCACCTAGTTTAGCTGTCTACGAAAGAGCCCTTGTCCAAAATCCGAATACCTTTAGAGCAGTGGTTCTCAACCTTCCTAATGCTGCGACCCTTTAACACAGCCCCTCCCTCATGTTGTGGTGACCCCGACCATAACAGCGGTTTTTTTTTTTTTTTTTTTTGGTTTTTCGAGACAGGGTTTCTCTGTGTAGCTTTGCGCCTTTCCTGGAACTCACTTGGTAGTCCAGGCTGGCCTCGAACTCACAGAGATCCGCCTGGCTCTGCCTCCCGAGTGCTGGGATTAAAGGCGTGCACCACCACCGCCCGGCTCATAACAGCGTTTTTGTTGATGCTTCATAACTGTAATTTTGCTACTGTTATGAATCGCAATGTAAACATCTGTTTTCTGATGGTCTTAGGTGACCCCTGTGAAAGGGTTGTTCAACCCCAACAAGGTTTAGAACTGCTGCTTGAGAGGAAGGCTCTTGACCTGTTAGTCAGTCTCCCTGCTTCTTGAAGCTAGCCGATTGTTCTTGAATAGAGTTAAATTGGAGGCAAGACGTAATTGCAGGAGGGGGCTTGTTCGTTACAGGTTCTCCGGGAGTTCGTTTCAACTCCTTGGCTTTGCTTCAGCTGAAGTGGTTCCCACAGAAGTGTACTTTTATTACAGAAGCTGCTGCTTGTTACAGGTTTGGCAGGGTCCACGGACCCTCAGAGGCAGTAAGAAAGTAGCCTCTGATTTTTGTGCATCGATGAGTTGAATTCTGGCAGCAGAAAATGTTTCCTTTCCTACCTAAGGCAAAGTCGTTGTGATACTAACCAAGACAGTTTCCAAAACCAGATGCGCCTTCATCTTCCATTTATCTGTTTACTCTCCAGGCTGCCTGCACCTAGGCAAGAAGCATGGAGGTAATCCACGGCAGGCCCTGCTGCTGCAGGGAGCTTGAAGGGGCCCACCTCCTGTCAAACACCCTTCACTCAAATCAGGTGCACACGCCGTTCGAACCAGCTACGCGCCCAACTGCTTCAGAAGCTAGGTAAAAGGAAAATTAGAAAAATGCAACAACAAAAGTTTCGTGACGTGAATGACTTTCTCTATAACACACACAAACACTTCAGCTCTCCCGTGGACTAAACTTTGTGTGGTTAACCTGTTAATGCTGGAAAAGAACATTGTTGTATCCTGTAAAAAAGCAGACATCAAATTCTACTACATTCTAGAAGTGTGTGTGTGTGTGTGTGTGTGTGTGTGTGTGTGTGTGTTGTGGGGACTGAACCCAGACCTTGTGCCTGCTAGGCAAACACTGCACCACCAAGCTACACCTCCAGCTCTGTTCTAGAACTCTAGAATGGTCCCGTCTTTGGCTTGGAGATCCATCTGTTTATTGTGGTATTCACTAATAGTGTATTCACCAACACCTCTGCCCAGAAATACTCCCGGAGTCTGTTGCTAACACTGTTGCTGTGTAAGCCCTGCCCCATGTGTGGTTGTAATGCTTTTACTGTTCTAACAGCCGTGTCAGTGAGCACTGTTACCTTCTATGATGGATAGGGTACAAATACTTTGCCAAAATCCCTGCCTCAGCTTTTTTCTGCTTGATGTCCTTGAACCATTTTGAGAGGAAGAATAAGTTTGTTTTTAAGTGCCTTGTGTAGTAATGTTCTTTTTTGTGCGTTTCTAACTTCACTTGACCAAATCCCTGAAAGTACTCTGTAAGAGGACAGGAGATCGCCCAGCTGGTAAAGTGCTGACCACACAAGCATGAAGATGAGTTTGATCCCCAGTATCTACATAAAAAGCCCTGTGTGGCAGTGTGAACCTGTTATCCCAGTGCTGAAGAGGCAGAGACAGGAGGATCCCTGGGATCCCCCGGGCTCAATAACCAGACAGTCTAGTAAAATCAGTAAGCACCAGGTTCAGTGAGAAACCCTGTCTCAACAATAAAGTGGAGAGTGGTGGAAGAAGGCAGTTTATGTCACTTTCTGGCCTCACACATCTGTACAGAAACACATACACAAACTTTTTTAAAAATTAATTTTAGGAAATTAAACAGGAAGCCACCTTACCTCAGTTTAAACACTCCAGGGTGGTGCTAGGAAGACAGCCCCGCAGTTAAGAGCACTTGCTGCTCCTCCAGAGGACCTAAGTTTGGTTCTAAGAAGCCAGGTTTGGTTCTCATCTCTTCATCAGACAGCTCACAACCACCAGTAACTCTAGTTCCTGAAGATCCAGCGCCCTCTTCTGGCCTCCAAGGGCACATGCACACACATGTATATACACACTCATAAAGCAATAAATAAGTTGTCAAAACAAAAACCTTCCAAAGTGGTTCATTGCTACATGCTGGCAGTCGATTCCACTTTTTGACTGCTCTTGGCTTGCTGGATCATTTTCTCTGAGGTGTTTCTAAGAACACTTTTTCTTCCTTGTAACTTCTACCTGCTGGTGCTGGTCTTTAGTCTGAAAATGTGTAAAGTCATAAGTCATTATTCCCAGGCCAGGAGCCCTTCAGGGTTTAAAGTGTCCTCAGTCTCCTTTAGGGTCTCTTTCTCAGCCCCAATGCTGGTTCTTCCAGACTCTGCTCTTACATCTAGGCTCTTGCTTGCTGTCTTGATCCGCCTTCATGGATCTATTTCAATTTACAAACGTGAACTTTGCAAAAGAAAAACATTGGGAGGGGGGACTGGAGAGATGGCTTGGGATTAGGAGTATTTGCAGCTCTTACAGAAGACCCAGGTTCAGTTAGCTCACAGCCCTCTGTAACTCTGGTTGCCTGGAGTCTGGTGCCCTCTTCGGATCTCTTCAAGCACCAGGCACACATGTGGTGCACATACATGCAGGCAAATGTACTCTTATTTCTAGTAAATACGTAAATAAATGACATTATCAGTGTTCTCTAAAGCGCACACATTTGAGAAAATTAAGTGTCCATGTGGTCAGCTATCTATAAAACATAAGAGGCCATTTAAGCATTGTCTAGGAACAACCATCCTTGGCTTCTAACACTAAACCTTGCTTTCCCTTTTATTTCATGTGAGCTTTTTTTGTTGTAGTCTCCAGGCAGAAAGCCAGGATGACCATGTGTACTTACAGCCCTTCCTGTCAACTCCTTCATAAGAAGCCCCAGGCAGCTTAGAGAAGATTTTCTTTCCCTTGCTGTTCTGAGATGCTCTGGAAAGTGTCACCAGGACAACAGCAGCATCTCCACTCTGTCACACCTGAAGCTTTCTTCCAAACAAGTTCTGGGTCAATGGCTCTCAACTCAAACCCAAAGCAAAACAATAGGAAGCAGAAAGCCCCCTCATTCCAGGGAAATCACTCTTCCTGGTGGTAAAGATGAATCAAAGTCCTTGACATATACTCACTTTCAGAAGCTTAGTTTTCTAAGCACAGAGATAGGCACACCCTTGCCAAGTGGGGCAGATTTTGAGTTAATGTGGCAATTTTAATGACAGTATACAATTACTTCCTTACACCAGCCTACTTTGTTCTTCTCATGGTGGGCAAGGCAGTCAGACAGAGTACATTAAAATCACCTAAGGATGATCATATCAGCTTGTCCCTGTAATTCAAGCACTTAGGAGGCTAAGACAGAAGAACTATTCAACTAATAACTATTGCCATGAGTTTAAGGACATCCTGGGCTATATAGTTAGTTCCAAGCCAACCTGGGCTACCAAGTAAGACCCTGCCTCAAAAAAAAAATCACCCGAGAGCTTCATAAAACTGTACATTTCTAGGCTTACTCTGTACATATCTGGCACACTAACTTGGAGGAGGGGACAGAAGAACCTGGGGGAGACTGAGTTAGCGGAGAGCACTGTAAAGAGTAAGAGAACCAGAAACAGGGTTCCGGCTTACCCAGTGATCAAAGAACAAGCTGATCTTTGTTTGTACTTCAACTACTTTATTCACTTGTGTGTTTCAGAACAGTTATAGTAGCCACTATTTTATAACAGTCTCGTTTGTTCTCCTTTGAGAACATTAAGTAAATTAATAGGCACTCTACTCTTTTGTAATGTTTCCCATTGAAAGTTTAGACACTAAGAATAGTTCAGTGGCAGAGTTCTTGCCAGCCTTTAAGAGGCTCTAGGTTCAATTTACAGTGTGGTGTGTGTGTGTGTGTGTGCGCGCGCGCACGCGAGCCACACACACACATTAAATAAATGTGCCTGTGGCTGGGACAGCACCCAGAATCACTAGCCCTATCCCCTCTTCCCAGTCAGCTGACTTCTTGTCAGTTCCCTAACTCCAGGAGCATCTTGAGAATTGATTAGGACTTCAGTATAGGCTCCTGTTTTGCTTCTAGGTTCACGTCATTGCTTTCTGATTCTTGAAACATACACACACACACACACAGAGAGAGAGAGAGAGAGAGAGAGAGAGAGAGAGAGAGAGAGAGAGAGAGTTCTTAGTTCTCTGCCTGCTTTAAAAAAAGTGAGAGATTTGTGTGAGCTTTCTTGTAACCATGCCTTCTAATTGTTACTGGTCACATTGAGCCCTCTAATTTTGGGATTGATACCCAAGATTCTACAGTGATTTAATAGGTTTTGGTCCATCTATAACCTTCCCTAAAACAAAGTGAACAATTTTCTGTGGTTATAGATTGAAACACCAATAATTTCATGATTATTCTCTTTGTTAAGGAGAAGTGTTCTATTTGAAATAATTATATAATCCTAAAACCTCAACTTACATTTTAAGCAGTTCCTTCTATACAATGTTATGACTATTAATACTACAGAAGGGTTGAATAGACTTGAGTATTTAAAATAAAAAGAAATGTGCTGAGTGTGGAAGTTCATACCATTAATCCCAGCATTGGGTAAACTAAGGCAGTTGAATTGCCATGAGTTCCCCTCTAGCTGGGGCAGAGAGAAAGATTGCAAGGGGTCGAGAGGGTCAAGGGTGATTTAGGCATTACCTCTTATTTTAATTTTTTTTCAATTTTGCAGCTTTACTAGGTGCCAGTACACATGATTGATTAACATTTGTTTTGGCTCATCTTCTGGGACAATGTAATTTACTGGGGTCAGATATTGAGAAATTGACTCATTTATTATTTAAATATAACTTTACCAACTTAAAAGTTAAAGCTTAACTTGTCATTAATCACAAATGTTTAATATTTTTCACTTGTCATGTCCCCTAAACCGTGTGTGTTTATCATAGTCAGAACTGGGAGAAGGGGAAGGATCTGAAAGTTGTTTGCCAGGACCCCGAAGCAACAGTCACCAAGCTTCCCTAAACTGTTAATGCAGAGCTTAGGACATGTTCTCTTTAATGAGACAGAGAAAATATTTTGTGTTGTAAAGTTTCATCATAAATACTCAATTCTGCTGATATAGGGTGAAGACAGCCACAGACTAGTCATACATAAATGAAAGGCAGTATTCCAGTAAAATACTACTTGCAAAACAGGTAGAAGGTCGATGGCTTAGTACTTGTTTATCTAGCAATTTCATATGATATTCACTTCCATTTGTAAGACAGTCTTGAGTGTTAGTTCTCCATGGTACTTAGGAGTTACTGTTGGGGAGGGGTCCTCTAAGGCATGGATTGTGCTGACTGAGAGACAGAAGTACCCAGCAGCTCTTGCCTCTCCGACTCTGTTTCCCTGACTCTGACTGCCTCCCCTCCACTCACAGGACAGTCCACAGGGCTCAGAAGCCCAGAGAGGATGGTTCTGCCTTCTCCCATACTTTACTTCTCGCCATGGCCCTCTTCCACTGTGCCTACAAATTCCTGACCTTTATACCAGCTCTAAAAATAGAGATGCAAAACCATTTTTATGGTCCATGCAGTCAACTAAGTTCTACTCAAGTCTTAACCAATCTCCCAAACATATCCAGACACCCAAGTTAGAATGGGGTGGCATTTTAAGCCTCTGACTTGGGACTTAGGCTGTGTCTGTTCATCAGCACATGGACCCACATAAAGAATTCAATTCCTCAATTCCTCTGGTCATTCCTCACTCAGTTCCCTCCAGAGGCTACACAGCGTTTGTTAACCTAGGGAGCCTAACTGAACTGTTGGGAAGCAAGTAACGCCTTGACAGTATTGGTACTATTCCTTTACATTTGTCCAGTCTCTTACACAGATGATGCCAGGAAGATCCAAATACAAAGGAGCAAGTTTGACCCTTACCTTATACCATACATAAAATTTACTCATAATGATTCAGAGACACAGGTGTAAAAGCAAGACCTAAAACTATAAGACTCGTGGAGGGGCAAACAGGAGTAAACCTTTGATTTTGGAGCTGCAGTGTATTTATATGTGACTTCCTAATCCAATCAACAAAAGTAAAAGTAAATTGAACTGCATCAAAATTAGAAACTTTGATATTTCTTTTTTTTAAAACTTTATTGATTCCAATTTATTTGTTTTCCTTCTTAAATCTACCCCAAACCTGTTTAAGTTGATATTTTATTTTAATACTTTTTTAAAGATTTTTGAAACTTTGATATTTCAAAAGATACTCTCAAGTAAGTGAAAAGAAAGCGTACAGACTGTGAGGGCATATTTGCATAGTATAGCTGATAAGAGACTTGTATCTGGAACTTAAAAAGAAGTTGTAACTAAGAAATAAAACAAATTTTAAAAACACAAAATCAATAGACATTTTCCAAATAAATAGTAACAAAAAGTACTGCTGTCATTAAGAAATTGCGAAACAAAAGTACAGTGACATACTCCTTTACTTCTATGAAAGTGGCTACAATTCTTTTTCAAACACACATAACAAGTGTTAAACCCTTATGCCATGCTTTTAGGAGTGTAAAATGAATCATCTGCTGTAGAATAGCCCAGCAGTTTCCCAACAAATTAAATTCAAGTTAACATATGATCCAGCTATATAATTCATTCTTTGGTAGTGTTCCCTGGAAAATTAAATCAAGTACTCAAACAAAAATACTAATATTTAGTGTAAGAATATTAATGAAAGCCAAATATCTTATCAACTGGTGAATGGTTATATCCATTGGTGGACTATTCTGCAGCCATTAGGGGGGATGAATTCCTGTTTCGTGGCACATCGTGCATCAACTTTGAAAGCATTACGTTAAATGATAGACGCCAACACAAAGACTACATAGTATATGGTTCTCTTTGTATGAAGTGTCCAAACAAACCAGTCTATAAAGAAGGTGGGTGCGTGGGGTGGAGTAAAGGTGGGTTCCTTAGAAGAGCACCAGCCAGAGAACACAGGGCTTCTTTTTGAGGTCAGGAAATTATTATAAAATTGACTCTGGTGGCTGCTGTACACAATTGTGGGTCAACTAAAACTGTTGAATTCTATGGCATGTGAATTATATCTCGATTAAGCTGTTTTTACAAAATAAACACAAATTTGTGGGTGATGGCTAACCTTATCCCTTTATCAGAATGTATCATAATCTTAGAATTCTGTATTCTGAAAAACATGACCTAAACTCTAATAAGTGAAAGGGATTCAAGGTACAGCCGAACAGTGTCAGCAGTCTGTCATTTCCCACAGGTATCAGGAGCTGAGGGCATCAATGCCACAATGCAGGCTTCCCTGGGGTGCCGAAAGGGAGTATGGTGGCATTATTCCAGTTGCTCTTCCTGAAGAACACAGGCCAAAATGCGAGCCTCCCCGCGTCATGGGCAAAGGACATCAGCATTATGGATTTGGTGGAGAGATCTGGCCAAAGTAAGAGAAGTTCCCAATGTTCATAAGGTCTTCATTAACCATTTCTTCTTTTTAGTGTTAGTTCTTATTAACGTATCTGCTTCTGCACTTCTTTTACTGTTTATGAAAAGACAGAAAAACTAATTCTGTGCTTCCCACTTGTGAAGTCAATGGTAAGTCTGTCCATTTTGTTTTATGTTGCTGCCATTTGAGATATTAAGGTATTGTGATTAGAAATCATGATTAATTCCTCGCTTATCTAAAACCAAATGAGGACTGGAGCGGTGTCTCAGCAGTTAAGAGTACTGGCTGCTCTTCCAGAGGACCTGGGTTCGGTTCCCAGCACCCACATGGCAGCTCACGACCATCTGTAACTCCAGTTCTGGGAGATCTCACTCCTTCTTCTGGACTACACAGGTACTGTACATGTGTGATGTGTGACATACATGCAGGCACATACAGCCATACACATAAAATAAAAATTAAAACTAAGTGTGATGAAAGGTAGACTAAGTTAAAAATGTTCTCGCTTGACCAAACAGCTCACCCCAATTTGTACAGATGTTCAGGTCTGCTACCGTTTTCTAGTTCATTCTTAAGTATTTGAACCTGCAGGGCACTATTTCCAGGCTGATTGTTTTTTCCCATATGTGTCTGGGATGGGGTGCATGGAGGTCAGAGGACAAGGAAAGTTGGTTCTCTTCTTCTACTATACTATTGTGTGGGTTGCAGGAATTTGTGAGGCTTGGCAGCAGGCACCTTTACCTACTGAATAACTGGCTAGCCCATATTTTTAAGTAAGAAACTATAAAGTCATTCCTTCAGCAAGAATATTCAAAACACAAAACTAAAGGAGCCTGGGCCTGGTGGCACAGCACAGCATGTAATCCAAACTGACTAAGAGGCCGAGGCAGGAGGATCAGAAATCCAAGGCCTGGGCAACTTAGTAAGAAAGACCCTGTTTCAAAAACAGAACATAAAAGAAAGAAAAAAAGGATTCAGGATATGGTTCAATGTTCAGAGGTGAAAAACTTACCTAGCATGCACAAAGCCCTAGGTTTAAAAAAAAAAAAAAAAAAGGCAAGCAGCAAATTAAATTAAATGCCTCATTATTTGCTAAAGGTTATTATATTTACCCAGAATGGAATCCATAAAACCATGGTACAGAACCCACTTTCTTTCCTGCCTTATCTAACACTCCCAGTTGCCTGGTTTACTAACAGTCTAGGTAACTAGTCTCTTGGTATTCTAAAGCATGTAAAAGAAATAAATTAGGAAAGATAAGCCACAACTAGACAATGAAATGTTAATAACAGGGCCATGTGCAGCCAGTGACCTTCTCTAAGCATCAACAGATAACAAGGCCCAGCAGAGACCAAGTGGGAAGATCCAGAGATCAACACACATTACAGACTGTGAGGACCTCAAGTTGGAACACTGTTCACCAGACTTTCTTTACGACTCCACTCTCAACTCTGCTGTGGCTGTGGTTGGTTAACCCTGCTGTGGCTGTACTTGGTTAACCCTGCTGTGGCTGTACTTGGTTAACTCTGCTGTAGCTGTAGTTAGTTAACCCTGCTGTGGCTGTACTTGGTTAACTCTGCTGTGGCTGTACTTGGTTAACCCTGCTGTGGCTGTACTTGGTTAACCCTGGTGTAGCTGTAGTTGGTTAACCCTGCTGTGGCTGTACTTGGTTAACCCTGCTGTGGCTGTATTTGGTTAACTCTGCTGTGGCTGTACTTGGTTAACCCTGGTGTAGCTGTAGTTGGTTATGCCTTTATAAACTCCAGCTGTCCTTCTTCCCTTGAGCTAGACACTGCAAATCTGCAGAAGAGGGATTTGACCCCAGGTTGGTTTGGTGCTAAAGCCCCAAGTACTTCCACCTGTTCATTTTATTGATTTACCCATTTATTCCCGGTCTGTTCCATAACTTGAACATAGCAAGCTTTGGCTCAGCAACCGGATTATAACTTTGAGGAATGCACAGCTGTGGCCCCCAACATTTGTATGTTAGAAGTGCACAATTATGCCAGGCGTAGTGGCTCACACCTTTAATCCCAACACTCAGGAGGCAGAGGCAGATGGATCTCTGTAAGTTCAAGGCCAGCCTGGTCTACAAATCAAGTTCCAGGATATCTCAAAAAACCAAAACCAAAAGGGGGGGGGGGTGGTAACAATATTCTAAGAGAATTAGAGGCATTCACACAGAACTCTAGGGTGTAAAGGAGAGCCAGAAAGACTAGTTTTAAACATCCAGAGAAGTCCAGTTTCAATGTCGAGGTTCCCTGTTGTGAGTGGACACAGCCCCAAGACCCTGGAGATGGAGCACTCTCCGTTAGTAACGTCACTCTTCCCTGACCCAGAGTCTGGGTTAACGTATCTGTTTTCTCGTGCCCTTTTATGTCAACGTTGCTATTTTAGCATACTTTTCTCTTGAAAACATCTTGCTGAGTCTTCTCGAATACTGCAAATAGCTTGGCAAACAACTGTCGAATATGATTTCTCTTCTTCCATAAAAAAGACTGTCTTTTCTTACCGTACTTTTCTTTCTCTCTGAAAGAGCCTTTTGTACAAAATATTTTCCGGCTCTTTGATGGGTCAAGCCTCAATTATTTCATAAAAAGATTGAAACCACATATCACCTCCCCTGGGTGGGGAGGGCATTTCACTGGGGTTCTGTGGTGCCACAGTTCACCCACTCCTTGTGGGGATGTGTGCTGGTTATTCTTTGTCAACTTAACATCTGTGAGAGGGGAACTCCAATTAAGGAACTGTTTCTATGCAGTTGGCCTGTGGGCATGTGTGGGGGCAATTTTTTTTTTTTTTTGAGGTTTTTTTTTTTTTTTAATTTTTATTTTGCAATACAATTCAGTTCTACATATCAGCCACAGATTCCCTTGTTCTCCCCCCTCCCGCCCCCCTCACCTTCCCCCCAGCCCGCCCCCCATTCCAATCTCCTCCAGGGCAAAGCCTTCCCCACAGACTGAGATCAACCTGGTGGACTCAGTCCAGGTAGGTCCAGTCCCCTCCTCCCATGCTGAGCCAAGGGACCCTGCATAGGCCCCAGGTTTCAAACAGCCAACTCATGCAATGAGCACAGGACCCGGTCCCACTGCCTGGATGCCTCCCAAACAGATCAGGCCAATCAACTGTCTCACCCACTCAGAGGGCCTGATCCAGTTGGTGACCCCTCAGCCATTGGTTCATATTTCATGTGTTTCCGTTTGTTTGGCTATTTGTCTCTGTGCTTTATCCGACCTTGGTCTCAACAATTCTCTCTCATATAAACCCTCCTCATTCTCGCTAATTGGACTCCCAGAGATCCACCTGGGGCCTAGTCATGGATCTCGAAAGTCTGTCAATGTGATACACCATATAAACAAACTCAAAGAAAAAAACCACATGATCATCTCACTAGATGCTGAAAAGGCATTTGACAAAATCCAACACCCCTTCATGATAAAGGTCTTGGAGCGATCAGGAATACAGGGAACATACCTAAACATAATAAAGGCAATTTACAGCAAGCCAACAGCCAACATCAAATTAAATGGAGAGAAACTCAAAGCAATTCCACTAAAATCAGGAACGAGGCAAGGCTGTCCGCTCTCCCCATACTTATTCAATATAGTACTTGAAGTTCTAGCCAGAGCAATAAGACAACATAAGGAGATTAAGGGGATACAAATTGGAAAGGAAGAAGTCAAGCTTTCCCTATTTGCAGATGACATGATAGTATACTTGAGCAACCCCAAAGATTCCACCAAGGAACTGATACAGCTTATAAACACCTTCAGCAACATAGCAGGATACAAGATCAACTCCAAAAAATCAGTAGCCCTCCTATATACAATGGACAAAAAAGCGGAGAAGGAAATCAGAGATACATCACCCTTTACTATAGCCACAAATGACATAAAATACCTTGGGGTAATACTAACCAAGCAAGTGAAGGACCTATATGACAAGAACTTTAAGTGTGGGGGCAATTTTTTATGAGTGATCGATGTGGGATGGCCCAACCCACTGGGCAGTGTCACCCTAGGCAGGTTGTTCTGGGCTGCATAAGAGAGCAAGCTGAGCGTGAGTCAGGGGGAGCAGCAAGCCAGTGAGCAGCGCCCCCTGTGTGCTCTCTGCTTCAGTTCCTCCCTCTAGGTTCTCCCTTGAGTCCTCCCTGACTTCCCCCAATGGTGGACTCTAACCTGTGAGATGTAATAAATAAACCCTTCTTCCCTAAGCAGGATTTAGTCAGTGTGTATCCCAGCCCCAGACAGCAGACTAGCCCAGGGTAGGCTCCTTCTTTCCTCACTAACTCCCCAGTACCTGCCCCTTAGGAAATGGCATGGTGAGGTTATCTGAAGCGAAGAAACAGAAAGAGCAGAGCTAAAGGAAGGGTAACTGTCTGCAGAGCAGGTCATGTGTGGGAGAAACCATTGCTCTCCCAACCCTCCTGACACGACTCCATCTAAGGAACAACATTCTCAGCCACAGTGTGTAAGCTTCAGAAATTCTACCTGGGGTCAGTTATCTCCCATTTCACCCATTCGCTAAAGGAATAAAATCAACAGAGTAATGAAAAAGGCATGGTCTTGTTTTCACTCTCGGATATGAGTTTATTTATTTGTAAGTGTAGACAAGTATCAAAACTGTTGATTTCTCTATAAAAAAGTAAGATTCTTCATTAAACTGCTGTCAAATGATAAGAAGCTATTAAGTGGAGCTGTAGTACTCTGTGAATGAAAGGATTTGTGAACTTTTTCTTGATGGTCTTTCTTTAATGGTAATGGTGGTGGTGCTTAAAAGTGAATGTGACTACATGAAGCAAAGCTTCTAAAGTCTAAAAGATAAAACAGATGCAAAATGTATCACCAGACAAGAACAAAACAATAAGAATAATTAAAAAAAAACTTATGCTATTAATAGGAGCCAACCAAGGAAAGAAAATTCTGCATAATTTATTCCAGGCTCTGACTTAATGTCTTCCAGAAAGCATTTGGAGCCAAGCAGTTCTTTGCCCCACAGATGGCAAGATGCTTAGCTTCTCTGCTCTTCACCTCTGAACAGCCATTAGCTGTGACAAGTGGAATAAAGCCACCACATTCATCCCATGATTTTCCTGAAAGAGTGGGAGACCAAGGGGGTGGGGAGACGAATATTGGACGAGTCATATCTAATCCCAGCCCTACAGTCCAGATACACCTGAGGCAAGGTGAGCCCACAAAAGCTGCAGTTCTCCAGTCTGAAGAGATGAGAGCAGAATTCATATTAGTAAGGGAAAAAAAAAAAAACCTAGAGAGGTCAAAGGGCTAACAGTCAAAGACTCCTGTAGAGTCCAACAGACATCTGAACAGATTTGGTGCTCACAAAACCCTTTCAGTTCTCCCCTCTCAGAAAGAGGGCGCTGCACCATGGGTAGCATGGGTATAGTGTTGAGGTGTGTGAGCTACAGGACCTTCATTTTGCTTACTTCCCACTTTTGGAACTTGCCCTGTGGCAAGGTAAAATGCAGGGTGCCGATGTGGATCTTAAGTCCACCAGTCACCCACTTCTGCACTAGACTTTGATTTCTCAGGTGAGTAACTGTTGTTGGTGATGAGATGACTGGAGAAGTAAGGGGTGGGTTCAGAAGATACTGGGTGACTACAGTGAGCACTGAGCTCATAGAACAACATTCCCCGGGAGGCCCAGACTCCCTTGACCACACCCCTACAGCCCACTCCCCTTCTTAGAGGGAAGCACCACCTCCATACGAGAGCCTCCTTCCACGCCTTTTACTCCTTGGTTCCTAGTAACAATTGGTTTTTGTTTTTGTTTTTCTTTTTCTTTTTTGGTTTTTCGAGACAGGGTTTCTCTGTGTAGCTTTGCGCCTGTCCTGGAACTCGCTTTGGAGACCAGGCTGGCCTTGAAGTCACAGAGAGTGTTGGGATTAAAGGCATGCGCCACCACCACCCGCGCCCGGCCCTAATAACAATTCTTTGTGTGCCTGTGAAAATATATGGTGGGTTTTTGTTAATGCATGGACCCATATGGTCACAGTATTAAACAACTGGTTTTTTTTTCTTCTTTACAATCCAGATAGTAAACAGATCTACTTTATTTTAATCTCAATATCCACAATTCATATGAGTCAGAGATGAGACACTCACATATTCTTTTACTTTAACTGTACCATAATGAACTAACTGCCTTACATAGGGCTTTGTCAGCTCATCATGAATGTTTCTCTAGAACAAATACTAAGTGGAAGTTCTGGGTCGTGACATCTAAGTGTTTTTAATTTAGCATGTGTGACCCAAATGATTTATATTCTTGTAATAGTGTCTGAAAGCATCCATTTTCTTGTGCCTCTGCCTCTGTACCATGTTTTCCAGCTAAACAGTTTCGTCCGTTCTATGAGTCAACCCATTCTCACGATTCTGAGAATATATTTCTTTGATTACTAGTTATTTGGATACGTTTGTGTTTGTTTTATGTAACAGCTTTTGTATTTCTTTTTTAGCTCTTATTCTTTATGTATTTGGTTTTTATTTCACTTATAGATTCTTTTTGTTCTTTATAGTCAAAATTTCGAATATCTAAACTCTATGGTAGGGACACGCCTCAGTAGTTAAAGCACTTGCCACCCAGGTAAGAGGCCATGAGTTCCGTCTCCCGAAGCAGACACAGTGGTGTGCATCTCACATCCCAGCACTACTGTGGCAAGGGAGGAGATGGAAAGAGGAAGATCCCTGGACGCTCGTGGCCAGCTATCCTGCTGTTCTCAGCAGTGAAGAGACCTGTCTCAAACATACATGAGCATGCACACACAAACCCTCCAAAACAAAACCTATTTACTGATGAAAAATTTTAAACATTTGTATAGATTTGCCCCTTTTTTGGGTGTTTAGGGGGAGGGTATTTTCCTCTTTTTTATTTTTTATTTTCATTTTTTTTAGTTTTTTGAAAAAAGGTTTCTCTGTGTAGCTCTGGCTGTCCTGGAATTCACTCTGTAGACCAAGCTGGCCTCGAACACACAGAGATCTGCCTGCCTCTGCCTCCCAAGTGCTGAGATTAAAGGCATGCACTACCACCACCCAGCTGGTATTTTCCTTTTTAAATTATGGATATGGTGCATGTCTGTTTGTAGATACGTGCACATGAACACAGCTGTTCACAGAGGTCAAAGGTGTTGTGAGCCACCTTGGGTTCTGGGAACTAAGTGCTGGTCCATTGCAAGAGCAGTCCACATTCCTAACCGTTGATCCATATCCCTATCCCTCTTTCTTATTTTTAGTTTTTTAAACAAGGACTGTTTGTGTAACCCAAGGTGAACTTGCTGTCTTCCAGCTCAGCATTCTGCTGGTGAACTTGCAGGCATCTGCCACCATTGCTTTGCTGTTTAGGTGTTACTATAACTGAAAGGATCTCCTCTGAAGTGCTAAGTTGAGATGGTTAAGTTTTCCCATCCTGTTTACGGAAATTGTCTTACTTTTCAACTAATTTAAAGCACCACCTTTTATATATTCTATATAGAATTTTTATATATTCATGTCTATATTCATCTATTTGTCCTTTACTATCTCATGGATATGCTGTGTTATGTAAAATATGTTCGATTTAATTTGCTCTCTCTTCAGAAAGCTTCCTATTGAACAGTTCTACTATTTGACACCAAACAAGAAAAGTGATGTCTATGGAAACGATTCTTTGTAAGTCCTGGGCAGGGGCTGTTTTATGTGAGATCACAGTATTTTAAGTAAAAATGAATTATGTGAGAAATGTAGAAGCCTTTTATAGAAACAAGGCTTCCCTTCATATTAAAGATCACCCACACCATAAATCAGCACTAAGGAAATGGAAACAAATGAATCAAACAGGTAGGTGTGGTCTTTAAACAAACCTGTGAAAACTAAGGACTACTGGAGAGCAGGGCTGGTCACCTTGGACCACGTCCCTGCCTTCTCCTACTCAGTCTAGTAAGGGTCTGTTAGATGCTTTTAAAGAGTCACTGAAAATGTCAAGGGCCCTCAACAAAACTGGGATTTTGTGAGGACAGAGGTTATTATAATCTCCTACTCTTGATAAAAATCACTGTCTCTTTATGGATAAAGGGTATTTGTTAACTCACCATCATTTAAGGTTTTAAAGTGGTTTCTTATGTACACGGAAAAAGCATGCCTTTATTTTCAAATAAAATAAAATGCCATGATCTTAGCTCCATGGACAATGAACATACAGCAAATTACAGAAACCCTGAAGGAACACTGAACCCTTGAGTCGTTCTAAGAAGCTAGTGCAATATAGTATTGAGCCACAAGAGGGAGCCAAAATTTGTGTTTGCCCAAGCTTTTCCCACTTGCGTTTCATTAACTCAGCTTAAACATGGCAAAATTAATGGATTGATGTCAAGAAAATAGTGTCTCTGGACATCTGGTAACTTGATTTGTATCTTTTTAAGTTTTTAAAAATACTCCTTTCATCTATTTTTTTTCATTTTGAATCACAGCCATTTTAGTCATGAAATATAGCAAATTTTATGACATGAGACATTTTAGATGCCAATTTGTGTTTTATTTATATATAATAGTCAGTCTAGCAACACTAAATCCTCTGGATTCACATATTCACCACTTCCCACACGCCCATATTTCTGCCTCAGCAGCACGGCTGGAAGACAGGAAGTGAGTTCTTTTTTCAGTTCACACCCACAGAACCCATATAAAGATTTTTAAAAAGTTATGGTTCATGTGAATTGTATGTTTATAATACACTATAGAGTAATACAATTATATGGTTTGCTGCTTTCTTATGAATATAACCAGCATGGAAGATATCTAAAACAGTATATTAAAATTTTCTAATTTATTGTGAAATGATAACATTCTAATTATTTTCCACACCTGAACTCTTTAAGAGTCATATGAGCACAGGCTGAAATAATTGCTGGTATTAAATGTCAATGGATAACTCTCCCTCTGCAGGGGGCTTGTTTCCAGGACTATGGTATTATCTCTTGGCCTGTGAGTTCTGAGTAGTTTGTAAGTGCACCCCATCAGAATGAACTGATTCAGAAAATCCAAGCCTCTGGGAAGTTGCCCGGTTTTATTCTTTACCCTCTGATGATTGCACAATATTATTGTCATGAGAGACCAGCAGCTGTGGGCAAAGGGACAAAACACACCCAGTATTTATATATCCTCCCAGCCAGGCCACCCGGGTCGCTTTAGGACACATAATTGTGTCACACATGATGTCAGGCTCTCAGGACTCTCTAGCTACATGGCAGAGGAGGTAAGAACAGGAGCCCTCAGCCCCTGAACCTTCCCTGCAAATAAAAAAATGCAAAGGTTTGCTGAGCAGGGCTAAGTTAGAATCAATGGGAAAATTGATCAGTAGACAACTGAGATTTGAAAATACTATGTCTGTGTCTTATCGTTGTGCAAGGCAATAAAAATTTGCTTACATGTCAAGGTGGTTTAAACACAGAATGTATCTTAATATTCTTAAGTTTCTAATAGGAATTCAAGCCTTTAAAAGCCCCAACTGAAGTTAGGACTTTTGTCCTGTTTTTATTCTAGGTTACCCAAACCACCTAATTCAGCAGTAGGGTAAGTACGTGCTTTATATTTTCCTCTCCATTAGAATGAAAAAATGATGCCATTGCTTATGACTTAGATGGGAAAAGCACGGGTGAAGCTTTTCTGAAAGCTGCATTTTAACTGTTGGAGGACAGTCTGGTGCAAGTCCAAGTCACTGATACATTTATTTCTCTTCATTTATATCCAGCCAGTCTTTTAAAATGCAATTTTATTTTAGGATAGTTTTAGGCTCACATATGTATTCGAAGTTAAAACAGCGATTTCCTCACGTACCCCCTACTCTCCCTACCATGAGCCTCTTATGTTCATGCAGCATGCTTTTTATAGCAAATGAACCAAGAATGATGCACTGTAGTAAGTCCACACTTCAGATCTGTTCCAGGACTGCATCTAGAACACCATATTGCATTTAGTGGCATGTCTCCTCAGGAGCCTCTCAGCTGGGATAGCTCCTTAGCCTTTACTTGTCTTGATATTCTTTTTTTTTTTTTTTTTAAGATTTATTATGTATACATCATGTATGACTGCAGACCAGAAGAGGGCACCAGATCTCATTACAGATGGTTGTGAGCCATCATGTGGTTGCTAGGAATCGAACTCAGAACCTCTGGAAGAACAGTCAGTGCTCTTAACCTCTGAGCCATCTCTCCAGCCCTGTCTTGATATTCTTAACAGTTTTGAGGGTTATAGAATACTTGTAGAATAGCCCCAAATGGAATTGGACTGGTTTTATTTTTTTGTGCTAAGACTGGAGTGGTGTGTTTTGGGAAGACCACAGAGAGAAATGCTGTTTATCTGCTACCCCACTCCACTCGGTTTATTGCGATGTGACCCTTGATCACTGGGCTCGGGAATGTTTACAGACGTCCCCTCCCCTCTGCAGTTACTCTTCTTGTCCTTCCTTCCACTGTGTGCTCTAAGAAGAAAGCAAGTGTGTGTGGAAGGCATCTGGAATTCTGCACCGCCTTCTAAGAGCAAAGCACCTTCACACATTATTTAGGGCTGGGATGGAGTTCAGATGGTAGAGCACTTGCCTAGTATGCTCAAGGCCCTGCTTTGATTCCCAGCACAAGTCTATAAGCCCAGAACTCTGGAGGCAGAGGCAGGAAGATTGTGAGTTTAAGGTCATCCTCAGCTATACAATGAGTTTGAGGCCAGCCTGGGCTACTTTAGTCTCTGTATAAAAAATTTTTTTCGGCTGGGCAGTGGTGGCGCATGCCTTTAATCCCAGCACTCGGGAGGCAGAGGCAGGTGGATCTCTGTGAGTTCGAGGCCAGCCTGGTCTACAGAGCGAGATCCAGGACAGGCGCCAAAGCTACACAGAGAAACCCTGTCTCAGAAAAAAAAAAAAAAAATTCCTAGTATTCTGCGTGGGAGTTTTACATACTATTTGGGGGGAGGGGGAGGGGGGGCGAGTGTCGAGACAGGGTTTCTCTGTGTAGCTTTGGAGCCTGTCCTGGAACTCACTCTGTAGACCAGGCTGGCCTCGAACTCACAGGGATCTGCCTGGCTCTGCCTCCTGAGTGCTGGGATTAAAGGCGTGTGCCACCACCACCACCACCACCACCACCACCACCACCACCACCACCACCACCACCACCACCTGGCTTGGTGGTTTTTCTTTAATCACTTATTTCACCCTTGTGGATGTTTGTTTTGGTTTAGGAACTCATGAAGTAATCCCAGGCCACTTATTTTTGCATCTTGCATTGGCCATAAGCCACTCTTTGAATCTGTTCCTGCATTCTTTTAACATTTCCCACACTGCCATGGGGCTGTGGAGAGGGTTTTTGCCTTTATGATTCACTTACTTTCTGGCACTATAAGATATCTCTGGGTCATCTTATTTCCTGTCCACTCCTAGAATCAGCCAGAACCTCAAGAAACACGAGTTCCTTCTATTAGGAACTGGCATAAGAAACCAGATCTGAGGGGCTAGAGAGATGGCTCAGCAGTTAAGAGCACTGGCTGCTCTTCCAGAGGATCCAGGTTCAATTCCCAGCACCCACATGGCAGTTCACAACTGCCTGCAACTCCAGTTTCAGGGAATCTGACACACATGCACAGATATACATGCAGGCCAAACACGAATGTACATGAAATAAAAATAAAAATAAAGTAAATAAATTATTTTGAAAAAGAAAGAAAAGAAACCAGATCTGAGCAGTAGGTATTCTTGGTCAACTGGAGTTCTCTTACACCTGAGACTGTTAAGCTAACCTTTTAAAATTGTGTTTCAGTTAAAGCAAGAGCTACTCAAAAAGCTGTCAGAATCCAGGTTAAGGTTGGGGGTGGGTATTAAAAACAGCCTGTGAAGAATCCTTGTTTGGGGTTCCATTTCTTGGGTTCATCTTTCTTGAGTCTGAGCTTCTAAGTGGCAGGCTAGAGGTACAGCATCATGGTGTAGGAGGGTCCCGTCCTTCTGGGAGCTGGGCGGGGAATCTGCTCTGGGCCAGCCCCTGGGTCTGCTGCTGGCTGTCTTTAGCAGATAGATATGTCTTCTCCATTCTGTCCTCACATGGCATTCTTAGTGCATGTCTCCCTGTGTACAAGTTTAGCTTTCTTTAAGCACACAGCCGTCAAATTAGGGGCCCAACCTACTTTACTGTGACCCCTCCTGCCTAATTACATGTACAAGGATCCTATTCCCAAATTAGTTTGCAATATAAGGCCTTTGGGGTTAGGATTTTTAACCCACAGATTTTGAGAGGAAACAAAATTCCACCTCTAACCCTGGTCTTGTTTTCTTGAATTCTAATTATATACACCATTCTTTATTCTATGGCCCTCTCGATCTCACATTTCTCCTTGTCCACACAGCTCTTGCACTTGGCCTTAGTCTGTGCCGGTTCTCCAGCAAGATCAAAACTGGATCCCTCTGTCTTTTGAACCCTTTCCTTCCATGTGCTAGCAATTTTGTTTAATTTCTAAATAGTGTGTGTATATGTTTTATTGATTGCTCAAAGAAACAAGCAGCCTGGGTTGGAAGGCCAGTCCAGGATGTTGCATTACTAGGTCAGATGCACAAAATGATTCCATAAAATAAAATATATGCAGCACTCGGGAGGCAGAGGCATGTGGATCTTTGTGAGTTCGAGGCCAGCCTGGTCTACAGAGTGAGATCCAGGAAAGGCACAAAGCTACACAGAGAAACCCTGTCTCGAAAAATAAAAAATAAATAAATAAATAAATAAATAAATAAATAAATAAATAAATAAATAAATAAATAAAATATATGGATCTTCTTAAAACATAAAGTGGAAGTTAAAAGCACCAAAAGTCTTTCTATACTTCCTACAAACTGTAAAATTAAAACATTGTCTGCTTTATATTAGCCATTTAGGAAAACTACTCACCGATAATTAAGTATGATTATTTTTTAAATTAAATTAGTTTTGATTTATCTGGCAAAATTAAGATTCTACAGAATGTTAGCTGTATGAGTATAGAAATGATCTGGGCCATCTCCACAGCGAACAGAGCGGCATCTGCCACAGCAAAGGATCCCAGTAAATATTGGATGGTTTTTCATTGTACTTCTTTCTCTGTTTTTTATTTACTCAATAAATCTTAGAGAAATCTGCTCAGTGTATCCAATTGAACATCCCTACCATACACACATAAGCCGCGGCGCCATGTTTCCGACCTTCACATCACCTAAGGACCTCTACAACGGCATCAAAGCCCGCAACCAGCAGCCTTTTCCTCCTACAGCGCCAACCAAGGCCTACGATACAACGGTTCTGAAGACAAGAGGTAAAATGTGACCTGAAATCAAAACTGTATGACTTCTTATTGGCATGAATTCAGTAGTAAAATCAAAGAAGGCACGGAGAGCAGAGGATGTAGTGACCTATCGGCACTGTCAGGAAAGGTGCTCAGCCTGCCGTCAGCTGAGAGCGCACTACAGACCATCTCAGTCACTCTTTGCAGACACTTAGGGCTGCACCTCTACTGGTCTCTGATCTCTTCAGAATAACTACTCTTGCTTCAATTTTCAGGTAACCCTTACAGATATGAACTGCTTGATTTTCCCATGGATTCAAAGAAAAAAGCATTGACGTGGCCAGGTCAGGGTGTATATTATGAGGTAAGTATCTTTCAAAATTAATATATGTTTACCTACTACACTTATAAACACACACAATGGGGGCTGGGGAGATGGCTCGGGGTGTAAAGTATTTACTGTGCAAGCGTGAGGACCTGAATTCGGATTTCCAGTGCCTGCACAGAAATTTGGGATGATGCAAGGTGAACCTGGCCAGCCAGCCTAGCTGAATCAGTGAGCTCCAAACTTAATGAGAGACCCTAGCCTACAGTTCTAACATGGACAACAATAGAGGAAGCCACCCAGTGTTAACTTCGGGCCTCCACAGCGATGCATGCACACGCCCCTTCACATACATGTGCCCACCGCCACACACATGTACATACACAACGCGTATGTCAAACATAAAAGTGCACATGGTGGATGGTTTATATTTAGATGAAAAGTGTGCAATTTTAACTTTCACATTTTTTAATTTTATTAGCTGATTTCGTATACTTGTGAAAGATATGGCACATTTCCAGAATTATAAGACAAAAACAGTTATGTGTGTCTTTCAAACTACGTTGGAGAAGGACTGCATTTCACATACTTTGCATTCTCTAACTCCATCCTCATGATTCATAATATATTAAGTAATTTAAGTAATTCTACCTATGCATAGAAGAAATAGGAGATTTTTTTAAAAGTTCGTAAGCCATTTTCATTCTAGTCATTATTAATACATTTGTATCAAAGTCTAAAAGGAAACATGATAGGTGAAATTGCTGCACACAAACCACTTTGAGATACATCATTAACTCTTAATTTTCCACTGTTACTACCACCACGCCCATTGTATAGATGGGGACACTGAGACTCAGTTTATGACTATGCAATGGTTAGATTTCAGGTTTGTGAGGCTTGTCTCTGTTCTTCACCTCTGTACCAGAATTCCACATAGATAAAAGGGAAATTTTCAATCATGAGAGAACATATCTAGGCATTTGAAAATAATAGTAGCTGCCATGTATTGGCCAAATGGTTTCTAAGAGGCAGCACCAGGTCCTTCCATATAGTAGCTCTTGCACCCAAGAAGTTGTGAGCTAGGTAACCAATTCATAATGGAAGGTTGGAAACATCTGAGTTTTACCTGGAAAACCACTGTGGCAGGCCACCTGTGGTCACAACAGTGACATACAGCTGTCAATAAAGTAAACAATTTCTGTTGTGTTTTGAAGTATGTCTAAAGGAACCCTTTACACAATCATTTTAACTGGATCTCTGATTTTTTTTCTCTCTTTTACAATTAATTACTTAAAAAAATAAACTATTATTTTAAAAAGTCATGCAAATTAATAAAAGCATCAAGGGTCCCTCTGATTCTTTCAGGTAAAAATCTGTTACCTAAGTAACAAATATGAGAGGTTATTCTTGCAACTGCCCCCGTTATTTCATGTTCTAATAGTTGGAGCCTCTACCATGTGCTTCTTCATGTCGCTCCTCTTTGGGTTCCTCTTTGCCCAAGTGGAAATATAGTGAGTTAGGAAGGTCTTCTGGAAGCAACCTTACTTCTTCCCCTCATCCACTGTTCCCTGAGTAGATTCAAGCCATGGAATGCCCTCTGCCTTTCTTCCTTTCAAGATTTATTTATTTATTTTATGTATATGAGTGCTCTATTCTGCATGTGCAGAAGGGGGCATCAGAGCCGGCTATAGATGGTTGTAAGCCACCATGTGGTTGCTGGGACTTGAACTCAGGACCTCTGGAAGAACAGCCAGTGCTCTTAACTGCTGAGCCATCTCTCCAGCCCTGCTTCCATGGCCTTTCTGCCTGTCTAAAGTTTACTTATTTTCCAGGCCTCAGCTAAACAATTTGTTTCTATTGAAACATAGCTGGGATCTAAGTCAGGAGACCGGGGCTCACTTCGGCAGCACATACACTGAAACTGGAACGCTACAGAGAAAATTGGCATGGCCCCTGCGCAAGGGTGACCCGAGTCAGGAGAGCGTTGTTCTAGTTAGTAGTTGTCTTTTGTTGGCATCTGCTGTCTCGATGATACAGGAGGCATACTGTTTCTTTTTGGCCTTTGATTAATTATCTGTATGATTTCAGTAAAGCTGGCCTACAAATGTGGAAAGTTTGGGGAATCATATAAATTCTGGAAAATACTAGATAAGACATTATTGTTAGTCCAGCAGGAATTGTTTTCTTCTCTGCTAATACCTACCATACTCTATAGTCAATATCTTTCCATGCTGATTTTATAGCCCATCAACTAAATGACAACTTCTTTAAGAAGAGAGTATTTTGTATTTATATCTTCTACAATGTTTGCGGGGGTGGGGTAGGGTGGGTGGCATTGTTTGTTTGTTTGTAACAGGATCTCCTAAAGCCCAGACTGGCATTGCACTTGGCACATAGCCAAGAATGACCTCAAACTCATGATCCTCCTGCCTCCCTCCCAAGTGCTAGGATTACAGGTATATGCCACCCCACTGGTTTTATGTAGTGCTGGGGTTGGAACCCAGGGCAATGTTCATATATTTACACTAGCAACTAAGCTACATCCCTCATACACAGTGCTTTACACATACATTTTCCACTAATTTTATTCTTTTTCATGTCTCTAATGCTTAATCTCACTTTTGTGATCTGTTCTAACCAGCCTCATTTTCAACTTTTTGGTCATTCTTCAGACTCATTCCTCATTTGAATCCACTTTGGCACTGACAAAAATAAAACTGATACTGAGTTAGGTGAGGGGTACTGAAGGAGACCAGCACCCCCCTTCACAGCAGGGGCTTTCTCCCGGACCCCGGATTAGGCACAAACCACACCCAAACACCTGTTTTCACCGAGAGCTCCTTTATTAAGTGGGGAAGAAAAGTTAAAGTGGCTGCTTTGTGACTCAGGCAGAAAAACAGCAGCCAGTGACCTTGCAGGTGTCATTGTTAAGAAAAGAGGAAGAGGGGGGGTCTGTGTTAGGATGGGTGAGGATGTGGCCGTAGAAGAGATAGAGGATGAGGGAGAAGGGGAAGGGGACAAGGGAAAGGGGGCAGGAGTGTTTGTCCCCGAGGGACACAGGACTGCCTCTGCATAGAGAGGAGACAGGCATGGCCCATAGGAAAATGGTGGTTTATAAAAGGTAAAGGGGAAACCCTGTGTTAGGATGAGGTGTTTAATTTTAATTGGCCATGTTAATTAGGTCCAAAGGGGGCTTCTTTTTCTTCTATTATCAGCTTGATATAGTATAAATTCTCTTATCCTAATAGTGAAATGTTTCACTGAGGCTTGCCCACTGATTGAGTAAAACCAAAACTTATTATAAGCCACAGTCATCCTAGGGTCCCCCCTGCTATGTAGCCTCCCTGGTTCTGTGGGTTGCAGTCTGATTGTTCTTTGCTTTATATATAATATCCACTTATGAGTGAGTACATACCATGTTTGTCCTTCTGGGTTTGGGTTACCTCACTCAGGATGATATTTTCTAGTTTCATCCATTTGCCTGCAAATTTCATGCTGTCATTGTTTTTCTCTGCTGAGTAGTACTCCATTGTGTATATGTACCACATTTTCTTAATCCATTCTTCAGTTGACGGACATCTAAGTTGTTTCCAGGTTCTGGCTATTACAAATAGTGCTGCTATGAACATAGCTGAGCATGTATCTTGGTGGTATGACTGAGCATTCCTTGTGTATATGCCCAAGAGTGGTATGGCTGGGTCTTGAGGTAGATCGATTCCCAATTTTCTGAGAAACCACCATACTGATTTCCACAGTGGTTGTACAAGTTTGCATTCCCCCCAACAGTGGAGGAGTGTTTTTTTGCTCCACATCCTCTCCAACATTGACTGTCATTAGTGTTTTTGATCATAGCCATTCTGACAGGTGTAAGGTGGTATCTCAGAGTCGTTTTGATTTGCATTTCTCTGATGATTAAGGATGTTGAGCATTTCTTTAAATGTCTTTCAGCCATTTGAGATTCTTCTTTTGAGAATTCTGTTTAGCTCTTTAGCCTATTTTTCACTTGGATTGTTCAGTATTTTGATGTCTAGTTTCTTGAGTTCTTTATATACTTTGGAGATCAGTCCTCTGTCAGATGTGGGGTTGGTGAAGGTCTTTTTCCATTCTGTAGGCTGTCTTTTTGTCTTATTGACCATGTCTTTTGCCCTACAAAAGCTTCTCAGTTTCAAGAGGTCCCATTTATGAATTGTTGTGCTCAGTGTCTGTGCTGCTGGTGTTATATTTAGGAAGTGATCTCCTGTGCCAATGCATTCAAGAGTACTTCCTACTTTCTCTTCTATTAAGTTTAGTGTAACTGGATTTATGTTGAGGTCTTTGATCCACTTGGACTTGAGTTTTGTGCATGGTGACAGATATGGCTCTATTTGTAGTCTTTTACATATTGACATCCAGTTACGCCAGCACCATTTGTTGAAGATACTTTCTTTTTTCCATTGTATAGTTTTGGCTTCTTTGTCAAAAATCAGGTGTTCACATAAACTATGAACCAATAGCTGAGGAGCCCTCAACTGGATCAGGCCCTCTGGATAAGTGAGACAGTTGATTGGCTTGAACTGTTTGGGAGGCCCCCAGGCAGTGGGACCGGGACCTGTCCTTAGTGCATGAGCTGGCTGTTTGGAACCTGGGGCCTATACAGGGACACTTTGCTCAGCCTGGGTGAAGGGAGGAGGGGACTGGACCTGCCTGGACTGAATCTACCAGGCTAAGCTGAATCCCCAGGGGAGTCCTTGCCCTGGAGGAGATGGGAATGGGGGATGGGCTGGGGGAGGGAAGGGGGGTACAGGAGGAGGGAGGACAGGGGAATCCATGGCTGATATGTAAAATTAAATTAAATTATAAAATAAAAAAATTAAAAAATCAGGTGTTCATATGTGTGTGGATTAATGTCAGGGTCTTCAATTCAATTCCATTGTTCTGTATGTCGGTTTTTATACCAGTACCAAGCTGTTTTTATTACTATAGCTCTATAGTAGAGCTTGAGGTCAGGGATGGTGATGCCTCCAGAGGTTGCTTTATTATACAGGATTCTTTTAGCTATCTTGGGTCTTTTGTTTTTCCATATGAAGTTGAGTATTTTTCTTTCCAAGTCTGTGAAGAATTGTGTTGGAATTTTGATGGGGATTGCATTGAATCTGTAGATTGCTTTTGGTAAGATTGCCATTTTTACTATGTTAATCCTACCTATCCATGAGCATGGGAGAGATCCTTCCATTTTCTGATATCTTCTTCAATTTCTTTCTTTAGAGATTTAAAGTTCTTATTAAAAAGGTCAAAGGGGGCTTCTTATTGCTGGACTTCAATACTTCAATAGCTGGACCTTGGTGGTCAGCCTCAGGAGGAAGAAGTGGTCTATAAGGGACTAGACCTTGATGACTAGCTTTAGGAATGTGACCTAACAGTTTTTAGCAAGACAGAGGGAATCAGACAGAAAGGCAAGACCTGCCGGAGCCATGCTCGTCAAGCTCAAGCTGGCCAGAGTCCCTTCAGGTACACCATGGCTCATCTTTTGTTTATTTTTGGTTTTATATCTATGCATGTTTGCCTGCATACATGTGTGCCATGTGCATGTCTGATGCCTGTGGAGGTCAGAAAAGTGTATTGTATATCCTGAAACTTAGTTACTAAGGCTCTAGCTGCTGGTCTAGCCATCTGAGTGCTGGGAACGAAACCCTGGTCCTCTGCGAGAGCAGCTGGTGATTCTAACCTCTGAGCCACCTCTCCAGTCCTCATCTTTTACTTTCCCTGAACTCAGGGTAATACCCTGAACTACTCCTCTCCCATTTCCCTCCCCTTGCCACTTGACTAGGGGAGGTCAAAGGTCTTTGTTTTTCTTCCCAGATCTTACTTGCGTTAGAGTTTGTACAGCACCAGCCAGCCCTTCCTATCACTGGAGCTGTGGCTCTCACCCTCTCCTGCACATTTGAAACACCTCATCTTTCTCTGGGGTTGGCCTCAAGCAGGAAGGCCTGTTCAAGGACTCGTGACTCATACATACTATAGAATGTCCAACCAGATGCCAGAAAAATCTGCCACTTCATTTGTTCCCATCTGTGTCTTTTTCATTCCATATGTAAATAATCAAAGTTCACAATCATATTTATTAGTGTGATAGTGTAATTAAATGAAATAGGATGCAATAAAGAACTAGTGTCTGAAAATGCTAAAGTCCTTCCAGAGGATGACGTAGTATCTACAATAAGCCCTGTCTTACTCCCTGCTAAACCTGAGTAAGCCCTATCATTCTACACTAAAGCACAACCAAAGGAAAAGGTTCTAAAATTTCCTCTAGTATATCACCACTGCATGATTTACTAATGTTTTAATGGAGATTTATGGAGTTTGGGTGCCCAGTACAGAGCCCTCAGAACTTTTCACATAATTCTATATTTAATGTCGTGATTTAATATGTGTTTATTAAAAATTATTGAGCTATGGTCCTGGGAAGATGGCTCAACAGATAGGAGCACTTTCTGTACAGGCATGAGGACTTGAGTTCCCATCCCAACACTCACATCAAGAGCCAGATGTGGTGTGTGCAAGCCTGTATCCCTGTGCAGAGAATGGGACAGAGGCAGGAAGGTTAGTTACTAAGGCTCTAGCTGCTGGTCTAGCTCCAGGCTCAGTGAGAGGCCCCGTCTCGAGGGCAACAGTAGAACACCTGACCTCCACTGGTCACACACAAATTACTGAGTTACATATATTTTGTGGGCTGAAATATATGAAAACTGAAAACATAGCATCACTCTTGTAAACTGGAGCGTCTTCCTAGAAAGAAACGTGCCAGCAATTGAAGTCCTTCCTGCCTGTGCTTACCTTTGTTGGGCACATGTTCTATGCTGCAGGTACCCTTCCCCAGGGAACACCTGCCATGACTGCCATCAGCTCCTCGCTCACTAGCCCCTCAGAACAGCATCACCTTAACAGACTTGCCACTCAAATGTTTCCTGGTTATTAACCCCTGCCAAGACGCCACCCATGACACTCATCTTGCATTTCCTATTTCTTTTCTTGTGTCCTAGACTGCATTTCAGCAGGTGATGATTGGTTCAGCCAGTATAAAGTACATTAGCCTAGGCTCTTAGGACAGTATTGGAAGAAGGAAACACAGAGGGCTTTGTTTCCGAGCATCTGCAAATGCCTGTAACTCTAGTTCCAGGTGATCCACCGCCCCCTTCTGGCTTCTGTGGGCTCCTACACAGAGGTGGTACACATAAACTCACACAAGCACACACATACACTGTTTATATACACACAAATAAAATTCAATAATTAAATACTTAAAAATATTTTTTTTTGGTCTTTCGAGTCAGGGTTTCTCTGTGTAGCTTTGCACCTCTCCTGGAATTCACTTGGTAGCCCAGGCTGGCCTCGAACTCACAGAGATCCGCCTGGCTCTGCCTCCCAAGTGCTGGGATTAAAGGCGTGTGCCACCACCGCCCGGCCAACTTAAAAATATTTTTAAAGGGGCTTTCTTTACCCCCTGAGTAAGCAAGCCATAGATTAATTAATGGTATATTAAGGTACTTATTTAATATTTCTTTTTTTAAAGATTTATTTATTGTGTATACAGTGTTCTAGCTGCATGTTTCCTGCAGGCCAGAAGAGGGCACCGGATCCCTTTACAGATGGTTGTTAGCCACTATGTGGTTACTGGGAATTGAACTCAGGTCCTCTGGAGGAACAGCCAGTGCTCTTAACCTCTGAGGCACCTCTCCAGCCCCTATTTAATATTTCTTTTTTGTTTGTTTGTTTGTTTTTTGTTTTTTGAGGCAGGGTTTCTCTCTATAGTTTTGGTGCCTGTCCTGGATCTCGCTCTATAAATCAGGCTGGCCTTGAACTCACAGAGATCCGCCTGGCTCTGCCTCCCGAGTGCTGGGATTAAAGGCATGCGCCACCACTGCCCGGCTTACAAGTGCTTTTTACATGAGTTCTCCACTTACCTAAAATGAGAATGTTGTAGAATATTAGTTTAAGATATGTTACATTTGTTTATGTTGTGGAATATTTGTTTAATGATGCAAAAATGTGTTGCATTCTTTTATACTGCATTTCTTTAACTCTGTAAAGCTGTGTTACTTTGCCTGCCTAAAACACCTAATTGGTGTATAATAAAGCTAGGCAAGAAAGGGTTAGGCGGGGCTGTAAGGCAGAGAGAATAAATAGGAGAAGAAATCTAGGCATGAAAGAAGAGTGAGGAGCGAGAAAAGGAGGACGCCAGGGATCAGCCACACAGCCACACAGATAGCCACAAAGTAAGAAGGAAAGAAAGATATATAGAATAAAGAAAGGTAAAAAGCCCAGAGGCAAAGGGTAGACCGGATAATTTAAGAAAAGTTGGCTAGAAACAAGCCAAGCTAAGGCCAGGCATTCATAAGTAAGAATAAGTCTCCATGTATTTCTTTGGGAGCTGGGTGGTAGGCCCCCAAACAGTTAAAAAAAAAAAAAAAAACAACATTTTGGCATACCAACATGAGGATCAAATATCTACTTAGGGCCTGAGAAAGCTGGAAAAAAAAACAAAGAAAGAAAAGAAAGAAAAGAAAAGAAAGAAAAGAAAGGAAAGAAAGAAAGAAAGGAAAGAAAGAGGACACAGCTCCTTTAAGAGGCACTGCTGTTCAGCAGGCAGCGCTAAATAGAAACAGTAAACTGAATAAAAACACCTGCCACAGTGCAGGGCACTGGGTTTCCAAAGCTAGGGGGTTGAATGCAGTGCTCAGTCACCTCCCTCCTACCAGCCTGCAAGCTTTAGGCTTGGCTCCCAAAGACCTGAGAAGCGGGCAGAGCCAGCTGCCAAAGCTGCAGTGGAGGTCCTAGCCAAGCCACTTGGCAGTTTAAAGGCTCTTGAAGTCAGAAAAGGATAGAAAGGATAGAGACACACAGTAATGACAGATCCAGACAGAAAAAACTCTAAACAGGTTAGTTTGTGTTTAACAATGTGTGTAGGCTTAAGAAAGGAAAGAAAGGGGTATAGACAGTCATAGAAAGAAATAGTTTAAAAATAATAAAGCAAAGTCTTTAAAGAGAGAAGCAAAGCAATTAAAAAAAAAAGGAGAAGAAGCCAGGTAGAGATGGGAAAGACACAGGGAATCTGGATCCTGTATGTTGTTGTATTAATTTTGATTTTTGGATTGCTGATAAGCAAAGGACAGCTGCTAAGAGACATGGGATTGAAAGAGGGACAGCTGAAATAAACCAGCCTAGATATTTTAAGAATGCCTTAACTTTAAAATGGAAGTCAAAAAATGTATTTGTCAAATGGAAGTCAAAAATGCTTTGGGGATGAGATTATGCTTTTGTTTCCATAGGAAACAAAAGGCTGTGGATTCATTGTGCTCTTGGCAGCACAAATTTACAGATTAAGATGGATCAGGTTTGATTGGGGGAGACCTCTTGAATCTTTTTGTTTGTTTGTTTGTTTGTTTGTTTTGTTGGTTTTTCAAGACAGGGTTTCTCCTTGTAGTTTTGGTGCCTGTCCTAGATCTCGCTCTGTAGGCCAGGCTGGCCTTGAACTCACAGAGATCCACCTGGCTCTGCCTCCCAAGTGCTTGGATTAAAGGCGTGCACCACCACCCGGCCCTCCTGAATCTTGACAGGTGATATATATCAACAAAGTTTTCAGTTGTTCTTTTCAGGACTTGACCATTATCTCAATTTTCTCAGGGACCCCTAATGATGCCTTTGCCTACAGACAATAGGAAGCAGTCTAGAAAAGACAACGCCCACATTCCCAAGAGGTGGGGTGGGTGGTTGTTGGTTAGTTAGTGGCTTATGGGTGTTTGTTATCATTTCGGGAATATAGGAATATAGGATAAAAAGACAAGCATTAATCTCAAATATTTGACATTGGTATGGATCTTGGTATATTGCTACAAATTTAAAGTTATTTTTGTAATACTGTATGTATGTTTCTATACTTGTTTGGGGTATCATGCTTATGCAGCTCATTTTAAAATGCAATGTATAATTAAGAAATGAGGTTAGTAGTTAATCTATAATAATCAAACTTGTAGTCATATTAGGCATACTTTCAAGGTTAAGCAGGTATATTTTAGACAGACAGATGATTTTCAAACACTTCAAAGGCCTACAGAATATGGCATTTAAGGTGTTTAATAACACAAGGTTTTTCATGACAATGAGATACATCTATCTGCTCTTGGCAGCACAAATTTACTTCATCAAAAGATGATGGGCAACAAAGAAACTCCATATGGAGTTTTCTTTCAATGTGGCAAGGCTAGCCATTTGGGAAAGAAACTGCACTTGCCTTGACTGCTGACGGTGTGCTGTACCAAGCGGGACACAGGAAAATGAGTTGACACTTGCCAAGACAAGGCAAGACAGTCCTTCAGATTTCCTGCCCCACTGAAAAGTCTGCCAGACATTCTAAGCCGTTAGGCCAAAGATGGATGCCCCAACATTGCAGAGGAACTTTGGGTGACTATCCAGATGTCTCTGTTGTTAGGTAATATTACATCCTTCTGGGGTCTTTGATGGAGTTAAAGATTAAATGTAGTTATAGTTTTTCTTAGTTATGATAGAAAGTAAATTAGATATACAACTTTGGAATCATAAGTAAATTAGATATACAACTTTGGAATCATTAAGATAAGATAGATAGTGGAGTATTTTCTCTGAATTTGCTAAATACAAATGGACTGAATATTGTAAATGTAATTCTTACTTGATAACTGTTTTGTTGTATATATTTCACTATGTTAAAGTTAAAAACTTCCATTTTTATTTAGACAAAAAGGGAGAGATGGTGTGGAATATTAGTTTAAGACCTGTTACATTTGTCTATGCTGTGGAATATTTGTTTAATGATGCAAAGATGTGTTGCATTCTTTTATGTTGCATTTAACTCTGTAAAGCTGTGTTACCTTGCCTGTCTAAAACACTTAATTTATATAATAAAGAGCTGAAAGTCCAATAGCTAGGCAGGAGAAAGGCTAGGCGGCTAACAGTCAGAGAGAATAAATAGAAGAAATCTAAGCTTAAAAGAAGAGTGAGGAGCGAGAAAAAAGAGAAGAGGAGGACACCAGGGGCCAGCAACACAGCCAGCCATGGAGTAAGAAGTAAAGAAAGATATATAGAATAAAGAAAGGTAAAAAGCCCTCAGGCAAAACATAGTTAAAGGAAATGGGATAATTTAAGTTAGAAAAGCTGGCTAGAAACAAGCCAAGCTAAAGCTGGGCATTCATAAGTAAGAATACGTCTCTGTGTATTTATTTGGGAGCTGAGTGGCAGGCCTCCAAACAGAAAAAACAAAACAAAACAAAACAAAACATGAGAGTTGCTTCAACATTACCAGAATGCTAGCAACAGTATCATCCTTGGGCCTAGAACTTGCCCTTCCTCTTGCTGTGGTCCTTCCTGTGGGGCTGGGACTTTACAGAGTAAGGAGGCTGTATCCATCTGCAACCCATGTTCTTGTTTCCCACTCCACACCAGTCTAGTCTTTGTATCCATCTTTAAAAGTTAATATATCCCCAGCTGTATACAGCTCTAGGGTAAAGGGCTAGCCCGAGATGACTATTGGGTAGAATGGGAGTGATGGGAGGATGGAGCAAGGAGAAGGGAGTACTACAAGGACCTAAGGCTAAGTGCAGCATCGGGATCTTCCTGAGCCACCACCAGGTCTTGGTGCAAAACTGGTAACAGACTAACAAGTCTTAATTTGGAACTGCTTTTCCAGGTTGTTAAAATGGCACCTCAAAGTAGATAGTAGTTTATTTATTGATTTCCACTGAGCTGTTTAGACAAATCGTAGGTTTCCATCTGTACTTTAAGCCCCAGACCCTGCAAACATTAAAGGTGGGCTTGGCTTGCAGGCAACAAGTGGCATAATGTTCATAATGCTCCATACTGTCCACCTCCACCCTACCTCTGTTTCTGCAGGGTTTTGTCTTCATATCTCTGCCTAGTTGCTGTGGCATGACATAACACGACCCCTCTCTCACCTCCCTCCTTCCCACCCTGCTTCTGGCCTCACTTCTCCATTCAACTAGAACCTCCAGTGAACTTCCAAGCAGTTTTGTCTTAACTTTTTTAAAACAGTTGTCTGTAGTCATTTGCCTTTACCCCTTCTTTCTTGTACCGGCCAGTGTGCTCCTGGACCACGTTTGCCTTTGGTGACCCTTCTTTCTTGTACCGGCCAGTGTGCTCCTGGACCATGTTTGCCTTTGGTGACCCTTCTTTCTTGTACCGGCCAGTGTGCTCCCGGACCACGTTTGCCTTTGGTGATCCTTCTTTCCTGCCACAAATATGTACATCCAGGTACTGACTAAACAGATCCACACTAAAACGCATCCAGCCACGTTTACATGCACATCCCTTTAGAGAATACAAACTAAAACTACAGTTATACATAAAGAATGACCATTCTAGTTGAATTTGAGTGTCTTAGGCCTTTGTGAGAAAGCCAGAGCCAACATCATGCAGTTTCCTTTGAAGGATGTAAGACAGAAGCAGCCACTTTGGGTCAAGTCAACCAGCAGCGCACAGAACCCTCTGTAGGTCTGATGAAATCATACTGGAAGTAGAATATTCAGGGACAAACTCCAACCTAAGTTCTCAGAGACTTTTAGAAGAGATGTTAGCATCCCCTTGATAAAATGTGGTTATAGTTACAGCCACCATCCCTGGCTCAAATATGGTAATTAATAAAGGAAGTGACCTCAACTGCTTGCCAGCTGGGACAGTGAACCAGCCCTTATTCGGGTAGATACAATTAATAACAACAACCTTTATGTTCATATTCTAGTTTCCTAAATGTGTTGAGAAAAACAAGCCAGTATTCTACCCAAAACCTCCTAAAACCTTTGCTCCTAACACATCTTTGAATCCATGGGATGCTGTGAACTCTGCAAAGGAAGCCAATATACAAAGAAATCTTGAGAGGTCCCACTGGATCACTTCATATACTAATGATTTTACAGGTATGAGTTCACACTAGTATAAGTAATGAGAACAAAAAAGGAACACTCAACAAATGCTATCTATCACAGTCTTCCATCTTCTGGTGTTCTGCCCTGTTACTCATTATAAAAACTAATCCAAATTAGTGGGAGAGCTCAGTTTCTCTCTTAAGTGGGTAGCAGGGAGGTAGGGCTGGTTTTTATTTTATTGATTCTAATATGATGATAAAGAGAACTGGTAGGTTTTCCTACTTAAAGTGTAGTTTAATAACCATTCTTCATTCACTCTACCAAAATAATAAGACAATGTTTCCATTAAGGTCTAGGGCCCATGAGCCCCCTTGAGCTGGATGATTACCATGAAAAGGAGGTAGCAGAGCTAACTGGACAGATAGGATTTGACCCACAGCCTGTAAGTCAACTCTCAGTTATTTGGAGGAGAATACCCAGCCCTTGTCTCCTTGCTTTTCACATGTTATGTGTCTTGAATATTGGTGGCCACCTAAACAAAAAGAAAATCTAATTGGTTTTGAAAGATAACTCTGAATTTACTGGAATTGATTTGGGTACCCTTGTCACTATTTGGAAAAACTAAACTTCACAGTACTTTTTTTTAAACTTTTTTTTCCTATTATGCTACTGTTGGTAAAATAATTCACAAAAGAATTTGCTTATGATGAGTAAAGCTTAGCTAGTAATTTCATGATTTCTAATAAATTTTGGATCTTTGCAGATTTGTGTATCTTACACATTCCATTACTTTTGAAGAAAATGACTTCTTCCTGGTAATCATAATAATTGAGAGTTGGCTGAATTACAATCAAAAGCCAATAAGTTTTTTGACTATATTAATAGAGAATTGATTAAATAAATGGCTTGAAAGAAATTATCAATCCCTGTAACAAAATATATAATCTGTTAGATCAATTATATAAATAATGTGAAATGACTTAATATTCACGTGTTGGTTTATCTTGTATAAATATAAATTTTGAAAACATAATTTTCAAAGCTATAAATTATGAAAATATATATAAAACTGTAAGCATATGAAAATATGGGTTATTTTTAGATCACACTGAGAACTTTAATTTCGTATTTGTTTAAGCATTTGTGAAGGGGATACCAACACCTGAACTGGGTCCATAATCTGTGCTTTATCAGCCACCATAGGGCTTTTAATTGTTTTCATTTTACACTTGCAATGGGCGCTCTCTGTTGGATTAGATATATGCTCTGACACTGAGGGGTGCTCAACATACACGAGCAACTCCAGGAAAGCATATTTTAGTGGTGATAAAAATCCCTGTGAATCTTTTGTCTGAATGAAATACAAGTACTAGAGCTAGAGATGTTGTTCAGTTGGTAGTGTCCTACCTTAGCATGCACGAAATCCTGGTTAGATTTCTCAGCACCTCATAATCTAGGCATGGTAGCACATACCTATAATTCCAGAACTTGAAAAGTAGAGGTGATAGGTTCAAGAGTTGAAGGTCATGGTCAGTTGCATACCAAGTTGAAAGGCAGCCTGTGATACATCAAAAGAAAAAAGTACTGAAGGCTATAGCAGACACTATTAAAAATCTGATATCCTTTTCTTTAATGACAGATGTAGTAAACCTGTAAGAAAGTTGGGGTCTTTCTTCGCCTCATAGTATATTTACTAAACTTTGATTAGCTAAAGGTTATAACTATTATCCGGTATAGAAATTCCTCCAACTAGGATAATCCAAAGGGATGGTCCAAATTCCCTTATTCTTTAAGTCCATTATACTCTTACTATTTTTCTTTCTTTCATTCTTTCTTTCTATTTATTTATTTTGGGTTTTTTTTTTTTTTTGAGACAGGGTTTTTTTTGAGACAGAGTTTCTCTGTATAGCTTTGGAGCCTGTCCTGGAACTCACTTTGTAGACCAGGCTGGCCTGGAACTCAGAGATCTACCTGCCTCTTTCTCGGAATACTGTTACTATTTTGACCACCACTTTCTGTCATGTAGCCCAGGCTGGCCTCAGACTTTCTATGTAGCCTAGGATGACCTTGAACTCCCAGTCTTGTGTCTATTTCCCTAATGCTCGAGTCACAGACTCTTGTCACTATGTCCAGTTTAAGATTGTAAGTAAATATTCAACCAACTGAACTACATCCCTGCCCCTCCCACACACACACTCATCATCATTACTTTTCTCCTGATATATATGAAATGTATATACTGCTTTTTGGTGTTTTCTTTAGCATATTATTAAAAAAAATTTTCAAACATACAGAAATAATTTTCATTTAAGACCTGTATACACACCAGTTATAGTTTATCAACACTTTATTATACTTAATCTTTTGTGTAATCTATTCCCTCTAACCATTCATCAATATTTTTATTATTTTTACTCATTTTAGAGTGAAGTACAGACTTTAGTATAACCTTGTCCCTTAAGATTTGACATGCATACCATTTACCAGAGTTAAAATTTTTTTCTGTTTTTCGTTCAATGTAAAGTATACATTCGATAAAATTGTACAAATCATAAATGTGTATTTGTCAAAACAAATGCATCATTCAAGCCTCTGCCACAATATAGGACACATGTCACTATCTATGCCCTTACAGGCCACCTCTTCCTTCTCCTGCCCACATAGCTCCAGTAATAGTATCCTGAATATGCTTCCTATTTTTGCAGTTTCCAAGCCTGATTGAATCCATACTTTAAAAACAGCTCCAAAGGAAGCACAGATGGGGCAGTGGACACAGCTCAGTGGCAGAGCATGTGCTTGGCATGTGCAAGGCCCTGTGCTCAGTCCCTAAAACCAGTAAGCAGACCAGTAAGACTGAACACCTCGGACAGTGCTTCTCAAAGCACCTGAGACACTTGTTATAATGAATGTTCCTGAGTTGGGAGGATAACTCAGAGTGCACGGGTTTGTTCCCTCTTACACACCCTCCCAAAACAAGGAGATCCCAGAACCCCACTGTACACCTTGAAAGTCCTAGTCTTAAAACTAACGCTTAAGAACTCCACTCTCTGTCAGCTCTGAAGGTGATTCCGATTCAACCTAGGCTTAAGAACACTTGCCTTGCCTACATGATTTAAATAACTGCACAGGATAGTTACTGAAATCCTGATCTCATAAGTTTTAGTGAGTCCTTTTGTATCTTTGAAATTCTGAAAGCTGAGAATTCCTACACAAGAAAGCTTGCCTATAGCCAAATAAAACATATATACTTTCCATTTTACCAAAAGCCAGTAAAAGAGAAAAAATGTACTTATTTGGACCCAAATTTCAATGTATTCAAATAAATACCAAAGAATCTTAGTGTATAAACTTCCACCTATCTCTTACTTACTGATAGTGAAAACAGGTATGAAATAGGCCTGCTATTTATTAATCATTGATTTTTTTTCTCCCCTTTATTCCACTGGTATAGCAAGAAAAATTCCATCCTGCCTTAAAACCTCCCAGACCTTTGGAAGGTCGAATTGCCCGACTTATTCAGAACCAACGACCTCTGGAGGCTACGGTGCAGGGCCCACCTTCTTGTCCAGATTGTACCCCTAGAGCTTTGTGTGCTTTCCATACATTCATACCCAGTTCTACAGAAATGATGGCAATGAATGATAACCTCCTGCCTGGAATTACCCATAAAAACCAGGATATCGAAGAGAAGATTAAGGAAGAACAAGGCTTGATGTCTACCTATACACTCCCAACTTGTTATCCAACAAAAGATCTGACTAACCTTTATGACCTAAAATCATTTCCAAAGATCACAGACACCAAAAAGACAGAAGACTTGTACTGGAGACAGCTGGCAGTGAAACCCCTACCCATAACCTGCTCTAAGTCAAACCACTACATTGACTATGAACCACTTAAATCTGCCTTCCGTGACCCATATACTATGTGCCAGAACCCTGTTCGCCTCAGTAAGTCTAATATTCTACATAACAGAACAGATATGGATGATTTCACTTTTGACCACTTTTTAAGTAAACCAGAATTTTTTGATATGGACATGGAAAGCAATGAAGAAACAAGACCTATTTGGGCGTGGATTCCTAGAGCTGGAGTGCCCAAGCCTCAGACCAACCTGCTAGATCTTAGGAACTCCTTTTCAAAGTCTATGGCACAGAAGCGTTTACATGATTCCATCCAAGAAGAACAGAAGGACCTCAGGGATAAGATACACTCCGGGATGAGACATCAGTTCTATGGCCACAATAGCCATTATTTCTATAATTGAGATATTCCCTCCTCCCTTCAAAACCAAGTCTCTTGCAAGAAAATAAAATATGTCACAGAGTGCCCTGCATTTGGCTGGATTCTGTTTCTGTATTGAGCCATAATGACATTAATGAGGTTTGTGTTTTTAAGAATTTAAGTTAGGATCTGGTCAGAGGGACCAAAATAATGTCCTGACTTTTCAAAACATTTAACAGTTTGTCAACAAATATCAGAGCCAGAAAAAAAATTAGTCCTTAGTCTCATCTTCAAATTATACTCTGAAGAAGTTTTCCAAAATCAGGAAAGTCAATGTGTAGACAAAATTTACATCATCATTTTGTGAGAAATGAAAAGCTGAAAAAAAATTCAAATATTGAAGATTTGACAGACAACTATAGAATGTATCATGCCTTAATAAAATTAATATGTCAACAATCTCTTTTTGTAAATGTTTTCACAAAATAATGGGTAAAAAAAGGTAAAATTCATCTCTGCAAGTTCAAGGCCAGACTGGTATACATAGTGAGTTCCAGGAGAGCCAGGTCTATGCAGAGACCCAGTCTCAAAAAGAAGGGGTGAGAATTTAAATCCACAGTCAATTAAAGGTAGAGTGACTCTCCAATCTACAGAACTTCAATAAAAAGTATGTCAAGTCCGTGGGAAGATGAATCCTGAATGTTCTGAGTGCACACATGACAGTTCCCCTTAGCCTTCTGATAGAAAACAGGTATTTTTTGTTTGGTTGGTTGGGTTTTTTGGGGGGTTTGTTTTTGTTTGTTTTGTTTTTTCAAGAGCTGAAGACCGAACCCAGGGCCCTGCGCTTGCTAGCCAAGCGCTCTACCACTGAGCTAAATCCCCAACCCCAAAAACAGATATTTTATACAGATAAAATTATTTTGTTACAATCCAGACAACTTACTAGGTTTCCAGTTTGGGAAAGATGTGTGGCTTGCTGCCAATTATTCTAGAACCCAACATCTTCATTTTTGAAGTGTTTGCCCACTGTGTCGGTAACTCGCATATGCATGTCAACACATAAGTGTACCAAGAGGTACGTTTTTAAAGTTTTCTTTTACTCTGTGTGTTTGTGTGGCCATCGCAGCCCCCCCCCCGGGGGGGGGGGGTCAGAGAGCAACCTTCATGAGTCTTCTTCCACTGTGGGTTCCAGGGATCCAGCTCAGGTCAAGCTTGCATGGCAAGTGGTTTAACCTGCTGAGGCATCTCACTAGCCCAAGAGGTACATTGTAAAAATAATTTACCATGGCAAGTTGAGTACCATGAAGAAATAATGAGTTGAGATAAGCTGAGTTGCTTACGAGGGATCAAAGGAGGCCAGCTGCCCCAGAGAAAACAGACCAGCCAAGCTACATAAAAAAAGGGGGGATCAGTTGAGCTGCCTAGAGAGGTTCAAGCCACCTGAGCTGCCTGAAAGAGCCTCCAGCATGATGAGCTACATCAATCTGTACAAGCCTCAAGTTACCAGCCTTTGTGAACTGTGCCCTGTGCTGGGACAGGCTGTGAAGAACCTGGCTTTGAGTCATTTCTGTTCCTGTAAGTAACCCTTCACCTATATTCCTATAAGTAATATCAGTAAAACTCATTGGTTCACACAATGTAGTTATGTGTTTTGAATTATTTCTGTCCTTATAACTAACATGTACATTTCTTAAACCTATTCTGAGCTAAAATTGTTTTCCAAATTTTATTTTATATAGCACTAGTAGGTAGGTTTTAAAGAAAACAAAAATTTCCATATTGAAATACTGTCATGTGTATCACTATCACATGACAATTCCTAAATCATAGTCTCTATAGAATACTTGGCTGGAGTGTAGCTCAGTGGTAGAGTCCTTTGCTAGTTTGCCTGGGTTCAGTCTCTAACACTAAAACGTTTATAATAGAGGTTCTGGGGAGAGAACCCAAGCAAGAAAAGCACTTGCTCTCCAACCATAGGGACCCACATTAGCCATCCAGGGTCCCAGCCATGCCTATAAACAGGAGTGCTCAGTGGGGGCAGACACACCCATGAAGCGTGATCCTAAAAGTCTTAACAATAAAAACCCATAGTCAGATATCGAGGGTGAAAGCTGAAAGTTCAGAGAAGAAGAACAGTAGCCACTAGAAACTTCTTACCTCTACGAATCCTCAGACCAAATGGGGGCTGGAGATCCTGTCACCACCTGTCTTATATTCCTGTCTCCACCTCCCTAGTGCTGGGATTAAAGGTGTGTACCACTGCTGCCAGGCTCTGTTTCTCTTTTAGACTGGTTCAATCTCATGTGGCCCAGAGTGGCCTTGAACTCCTGATCTTCCTGCGTCCTCTTCCCAAGTGCCAGGATTAAAAGTGTGTGCCACCACTGCCCAGCCCCTATGGTTGATTAGTGGCTATCTCCACCCTCTGATTTCCAGGCAAGCTTTATTTGTCAGAAAACAAAATATCACACAACACACACACACACACACCCCACAGGTCTGATGACAATGGCATTCCCACACCAACACTTACAAAAAATAGAAAAAATTAAAGATGTTTAAATGCCTTTTAAAAAGTCACTGGGGCCAGGCGGTGGTGGCGCACACCTGTAATCCCAGCCAGCATTCAGGAGGCAGAGGCAGGTGGATCTCTGTGAGTTCGAGGCCAGCCTGGGCTACAGAGTGAGTTCCAGGAAAGGCTCCAAAAGAAACCCTGTCTCAAAAAAAAAAGTTACTGGGATGTCCAAGGTGATGGGCAATACAGTAATTTGATACTTTTATTGTCTAGTCATAGAACATGCCACGGGACTGGACTTCTAAAGGACAAATGTTGGAAGATGCAACTCCACAGTATAGGAACTCAGAGTTTCACCTTTTTTCTTTTTACAGTTGTGTGACACACACAGACATAGCATAGTGTACGTACGTGTGGAAGTCAGAGGACAAATTCCATCATGTGGATCCTACGGATCGAACTCAGGCTATCAGACTTTGCAGCAAGCACCTTTACCCACCGAGCCATCTCACAGGCCCAGGACCTTGAAGTTTTGGTTTTTGTTTTGTTTTGTAACTTTCTTTTTTTATTCTTTGTGTCTTTCACATCATGCGTCTCAATCTCATCCATTTCCCCTCCCTGTGTATCCTCCCTCTGCCCTTGCAACCCCCACCCCATAAAATTTAAGAGAAAAAGGAAAAAGAAAAGAAAAAGAGGGGGAATCTGACCATGGAAGCTGCAGTGTGACACAGTGAGTCACACGGTAAACCCTTTTGTCCATATATCTTTACTTGCAAGTGTTCATTGCGAAGTCACCTGGTTCGAGGCCTCTGGTTTCTGCTACACTACCTATGCTGGGCCCTCACTGGAGCTCCTCTTGATTATCCTGCTGTTGCCTTGTGTTGTGGAGATCCTGCAACTTTGGGTCTACAGAACTGGTTCCTTCACATGCTCCAGCAGATCACAGATGGGGTGAATATTGGGGTGGGCTGACCCATAACCTGGCTCTGGGCCCATGCTACTATGGCTGAAATGAAAGGCTCTGGTCTTTAGTGAGAGAATACCTATACTCCACATAGATTAATTAAAAAGTTCAATGGTGACAGTTTGTAATGGGGGATTCCAGGTTGAAGTAACTATCTGTCCAGTTTCACTTACTCTTTAAATTGATCAAAAACATCTAGTGAGATGATCATGTGTTTTTTTTTTTTCTTTCAATTTGTTTATATGGTGTATTACATTGACAGACTCTTGTATGTTGAACCACCCTTGCATCCCTGGGATGAAGCCTACTTGATCATGGTGGATAATTGTTTTGACGTGTTCTTGGAGTCTGTTTGCCAATATTTTATTGAGTATTTTTGCATCGATGTTCATGAGGGAGATTGGTCTGTAGTTCTCTTTCTTTGTTTGGCTTGGGAATCAGGGTAATTGTAGCCTCATAGAAGGAGTTTGGTAATGTTCCTTCTGTTTCTATTGTGTGGAACAATAGAATTTAAAGAGTATTGGTATTATCTCTTCTTTGAAGATCTGGTAGAATTCTGTGCTGAAACCATCTGGTCCTGGGCTTTTTTTGGTTGGGAGACTTTTAATGACTGTTTCTATTTCCTTAGGGGTTATTGGTCTATTTAAATAGTTTATCTGGTCTTGATTTAACTTAGGTATGTAGTACCTATCCAGAAAAGTATCCATTTCTTTTAGATTTTCCAGTTTTGTGGAGTACAGGTTTTTGAAGTATGACCTGATGGTTCTCTGGATTTCCTCAATGTTAGTTGTTATATCTCCCTTTTCATTTCTGATTTTGCTAATTTGGATTCTCTCTCTCTCTCTCTCTCTCTCTCTCTCTCTCTCTCTTCTCTGCCTTTTGGTTAGTTTGGATAAGGGCTTGCCTATCTTGTTGATTTTCTCAAAGAACCAACTCTTTGTTTCATTGATTCTTTGTATTCTCTGTTTCTATTTTATTGATTTCAGCTCTCAATTTGATTATTTCCTGGCACCTATTCCTCCTGGGTGACTTTGCTGCTTCTTGTTCTAGGGCTTTCAGGTGTGCTGTTAAGTCACTAGTGTGAGATTTTTCCAACTTTTTTACATGGGCGTTTAGTGCTATGAATTTTCCTCTTAGCATTGCTTTCATAGTGTCCCATAAGTTTGGGTATGTGGTATATTCATTTTCATTGATCTCTAGGAAGACTTTCTTTATTTCTTCCTTGACCCATTGGTGATTCAGTTGAGCATTATTAAGTTTCCATGAGATTGTAGGCTTTCTGTAATTTTTGTTGTTGTTGAAATCTAACTTTATATCATGGTGGTCTGATAGAACACAGGAAGTTATTCCATTTTTTTGTATCTGTTGAGATTTGCATTGTGGCCAAGTATGTGGTCGATTTTAGAGGTTCCATGGGGTGCTAAGAAGGTATATTCTTTTTTGTTAGGATGGAATGTTCTGTAGATATCAAATAAGTCCATTTGAGTCATAACATCAGTTAAGTCCCTTATTTTTCTGTTAAGTTTTGATTTTGTAGATCTGTCCAGTGGTAAAAGTGGGGTTTTATGTGTGATTTAAGCTTTAGTAAGGTTTCTTTTACATATGTGGGTGTCCTTCTGTTTGGGGCATAAATGTTCAGAATTGAAACTTCATCTTGGTGGATCTTTCCTGTGATGAGTATGTAATGTCCTTCTTGATCTCTTTTGATTGATTTTAGTTTGAAGCCTATTTTGTTGGATATTAGGATAGCTACACCAGCTTGCTTCTTAAGACCATTTGATTGGAAAGACTTTTCCCAGCCTTATTCTGAGGTAGTGTCTATCTTTGAAATTGAGGTGTGTTTCTGGTATGCTTTCGTATCCATTCTGTTAGCCTGTGTCTTTTTATAGGTGAATTAAGTCCATTGATATTAAGGGATATTAGTGACCAGTGATTGTTAGTTCCTGCTATCTTTTGGTGGTAGTGTGTGTGTACTTCTCTTCTTTGGGGTTTACTGCTGTGGGGTTATCTATTGCCTGTGTTTTCGTGGGTGTATCTGACTTCCTTAGGTTGGAATTTTCCTTCTAGTGCTTTCTGTAGGGCTGGATTTGTGGATAGGTATTGTTTAAATCTGGTTTTGTCTTGGAATGTCTTGTTCACTCCGTCTATGATGATCGAAAGTTTTGCTGGGTATATTAGTCTAGGCTGGCATCCATGGTCTCTTAGTGTCTGCATTACATCTGTCCAGGTCCTTCTGTCTTTCAAAGTCTCCATTGAGAAGTGAGACAGTTGATTAGCTTGAACTGTTTGGGAGGCCCCCAGGCAGTGGAGCCAGGACCTGTCCTTGGTGCATGGGCTGACTTTTTGGAGCCTGGGGCCTATGCTGACACACTTTGCTCAGCCTTGGTATACCTGGACACCAGTACACTTGGTACTGGACCTGCCTTGGCTGAGTCTGCCAGGCTAGGCTGACTCCCCGGGGGAGACCTTGCCTTGGAGGAGGTGGGAGTGGGGGGAGGATTGGGGGAGAAGGCTGGGGGTGGGAGGAGGGAGGATGGGGGAATTCATGGCTGATATGTGAAATTAAGTTAATTATAAAATAAAAATACTATAAAAAATAAAATAAAATAAAATAAAATGATCAAAAACACTGCCTGGTCGTGGTGGTGCACACCTTTGATCCCAGCACTCAGGAGGCAGAGGCAGGCAGATCTCAGAGTTCAAAGCCAGCCTGGTCAGCAGAGTAAGTTCCAGGACAGCCAGGGGTACATGAAGAAACCCTGTAAAGTTCAAAGACACATTAAAACTTTTTATTTTGGTTGTCAGATTGTGTCTTATGCTACAAGCATATAACACACACACACACATACACACAAAGGCATAAATCAGCCAGGTCAATGGGGAGAATTAAAACATCAGAACATGTTAGAAATAAGAGTGAAGAGAATGCTTTCTAACCATCCAAACACATAACACAGAAGGTGGAGGAAACAGCCAATACTACACAGCAGAATCCTCAAAAAGCTCAGACTTAGCACCAGCAGCCTTTGGGTCTGACAGCCAGCGGGTGGGGGACTGGAGTAACAGAGGGCAGGAAGCAGGCACTCAGTTGCCTAGGTTTCTCACCATCCACTCCACAGTGCAGGACAAGTGAGGAGAATAGAATTTATGTCATGAAGCAGACGTGGCCGAGGACTGGATACTGTCCTGAAAATGGGAAACCCAGTCTACTCATGAAGGTCCTAGAAAACAGACCTCCCAAGGACCTTATTGAAGGGGGTGTAGCTGAGAGCTGTTCACAAAGGTATGGGTAGAGGTAAAAGAACTGCCAGGGGCTAGTGAGGCTCCAACGAACTCAGAACAGCAGGAAGCATTATCCTAGACCTTCAGAAGTTTCCAGTGCCTCCCACTGGCTTAACCCAAGCAAAAGCGGGGGAGCCAGGGGCATCAGGGGTAAGGGAATGCCAAGAGATCACCAGATTAAGGCAAAGAAAGGTAGGTAGGGAGTGGGTCGTCATAGACAATAAGTGCTAAGAACATGAAATTGAATTATCTTCTTTAGGTCTTCTAGATAACTGGTTGCAGATTTAAACCAGCACTGGCTGCCTCACCTTGCAAATTTCTATTAATAAAGATGTCTTCCCCTAAATTCATGCAGCACCTCTGCTAGCTTGAGACTAGCCTGAAGCTCCCTCATCTCTCAGTACTCATAACCTCGAAGAATTATGAGCTACAGTGGATTAGGCTTGGCTTAAGAGAATTGCTCTAGCTCACTAAACTGCCTCGGTGGCAGGGGTAAGGTGTTTCACTTCCTTGTATTTGCTGGAGCACTGTTTTTAGTTTCTTTCCTTCAGTAGTGTTCCTTTCCCATTCTCAGCCTCACTATTTGTCACAGAAAGGCTACCGTTGGTCCTTCTTCATGGTCAACATGCTTTGCTGACTACGCTCAATCATTTCTGGGCTTTAGTTTTAAGTGAAGAGATGTGCTTCTCTGCTTCTCATTTGAACACTCAAAGGCCACTGTGGAGTTATGAACTGGCCTAGATGTAATTTTATTGTGTCTCAGTGGAAAGCAGAGAGACAGGGGAATTGTGAATCAGTGTGGTGGTGAGAACACACAATTGTGCCATATTGCATGCATGCATTTCCTGATTCTCTAAAACAACTATAACAGTAAGATCAAAGACCATCTATTACAGATCACCCTAACACATATACTAGTAAAGACTGACATACTGTGAGACTACAAAAATGAACCATATAGACAGGAAATGAGCTGTATTAGTCAGGGTTCTCTAGGGTCACAGAACTTATGGAATGAATCTCTCTCTCTCTCTCTTTCTCTCTCTGTCTCCCTTTCTCTATCTATAGATAGATAGATAGATAGATAGATAGATAGATAGATAGATAGATAGATAGATATAGACATATAAATGAATTTATTACAATGACTTACAAGCTGCAGTTCAACAATGGCTAGTTAGCTGTGAAGAGAAAGTCCAAGAATCTAGTGTTGGTTACATGGTGCGCTGCTCATGGCTGGAGGAGAGTGCTGATCGGAAGAATCACAGCCATGGTTACCTTTTTAGAGCTTTATTGGGAAAGGGGGGGAGAAAGAGAGGGGGCAGACGGAAGGAGAGAGCAGAAAGAGAAGCGGGGAGAGAGAGAGGGAGATGGGGGGGCAGACGGAAGGAGGGAGCGGAAAAAGGACACACAGAGGGCCCACCCGCTTTTTAGGCTGGGACGTCATCGCAGGCTGATGACGTAATTAAGGACAGAATCCTTACATCTAGCAGTTGCTTGGTCCCATAAGGCTGGGTCTCAGCTGGTCTTGTGTATATGCCAGAATCCCCAAGAAGTAGGCTCCAATGTCAGTGAAGAAATGGATGTGCTGACAAGGCAAGGCAAGCAGGGCAAGCAGGAGCACATCCATTGTCCTTCCAGCAGAAGGTGTGGCCCCGATTAAAGGTGTGCCTTCCAGACTCAAGGTCTGGATTAAAGGCATGTACATTGTCTTCTTGCCTCAAGGTCCAAATCACAAGTATGCCCTCCATTTCTGGATTATATTTCATTCCAGATATAGTTAACAACCAAGAATGGCCATCACATGAGCACATGCCTTAAAAAACAAACAAGCAAACAAAACCCAGCATCTTCATATTTGTTCCACACAGGGTTGCCACAAACCTGTAACCTGAAAGAAAGAAGAAACAGGATGTACAAGGATGGGGAGAAAAGAAAAGCATAGTAACAGGAGGAAACTTGTACAGATGTAAGAGGGGATCGATGGGATTGTCCATGTGACTGTGGATATGAGAAATTCCATGAAAGGCCACCTAAAAGCTGGGAAGACCAGAGAAGTGAGTAGCATGGCTAACTCCACACACAGAGAGCCCCCAACCAGGAAATCTAATACTACAATTCTGCCTGAGAACTGAGGGTTACTGGGGAAAGTTCCAAAGGCCAGAATGTTAACATTCTGATCCCACCCCTGGGGGCCGCCCTGAACCCTGATGTAGAAGCCTCTTCTTAAGGAAAAACTCTGCCCCTTTCTCTCTCTCCTTCCAATTTTCCTCCCACAAGGTGAGCACCCCTCGCTCTCTCCCTTCCTCCTCCCTCTCCCCCTCTCTCTAATCTATCTATCTATCTATCTATCTATCTATCTATCTATCTGCCTCTTCATCTCTCTATTATAATAAACTCTCCACATGGATGCATCGTCTGGGTTATATATCACTGGCTGCCACCACCATGCCCCCACCTGGCATGCATCTGCCCAGCATGTTTCCCTGCACACTCGGGATACCCACACCCCACACCCCACCCCTTCACCCCTGTAATAAATCATAACACAGAGAACCTAGAATACTTGTCCCATAGCCAAGAAAGGAGCGCTGGCTCATAGAGAGACAGCAGGAGTCCTCTGCTTCTTTGTTTCTTCTGGACCTCAACCATTGCATGTGCCCACTCATTTTGGATGAAAGAGAATCTGCCTTACTTGATCCACTGACTGAAATGCTAGTCTCTTGGAATTACTTTACTGACATACCTAGAAATACTACTGGCCACCTGGATATTACAGAATCCAGTCAAGCTGACAAAGTTATCCAGATTGAGAACAGCTTATGAAATTTCAGGTTTGCAAAATGAGAGAGTTCCATCCACAGACGTTGGTCAGCTGCATAATACGCTTATACTACATACTGGAGAGGCCTCACTTAACATTAGTGCAGCCATCACTGGCTGCAGACTAACAATACTGGGACTAGGCCTCACCCTTACAATAACCAGGAAAAGCCACAAACTGTACCCTGCGGGAGACCAGTCAGAAGTGAGACAAGTACTAGATGCTCCAGAACATTAAGGATAGCTTACATCACGCGTATATACGTTGCCAATTTCCTTGCAGCAACACCAGTACCAATCCCTCTTTGACAAGACTTTTATGGCTCCACCCTTGCCCAATCAGGAGTTCAATCCCCATCTGAATCTGGAATTCCCCTACCACCTCCATCAAAAACCCTGTCATAACTGAGCTCAGGGCTCTCCCTGATCCAACCGCTGTGTTGGAATGGACAGAGAGCCCAAGCTCGAGCTTGCAATAAAGGCTCTTTGCTTTTGCATACTAATTCAGACTCCTGGTGGTCTCTGGGGGGCTCATGACATGAGCATAACAAACACCACCAAACAAAATATAACAAACTCTATGTGATGTGTTTTACAATAAAAGGAGGAAATTAAACAACGGTAAATCCAATTAGCAAAACCTGTATCTATTTGACATTCTTCTTATTCTACTCCCTGGTCTGCCTTCAGAATTACAGTAGCTGGCATTTTGTCATTACTTTGTACATAGATCACACAGGCTTACACACACACACACACACACACACACACACCAGGTTCTGGTGTGAGCCTCATAGCAAACAGTATCATATGTTGGAGAGCACAAGAAAGAAGTCTCATGGCAAAGAAAGAAGCAAGAGGGATCAAGTTTGCTCCTTCATAATAACTGGCTCTCTCAGGAACTAATCCACTCATGAGAGCAGGGCAATCAGACCAGGAATTTAAGAGATCACAAATAGAAGACTTAATTAGCAGGGACTTGACACAGGACTTACCTCTTAGCTAGGAACAGACAGGAACTATTCTGACTACAAACAGAACTTTTAACCTGCAAGGTATAATCTTGGTTTCAGTTTCCCCCAGAAGACAAAACCTATCTTCTTAATGTTTCTATTTCAATTGGAAGAACTTAGACCTTCTGAGGGATTAATTCACATTCCACTCGGGCCCTTTAGTTTTTCTTAAAATGTATGTGCCTACACACATACAGTAAATAAGTTTAAGAACAAGTAAAGCTAACACACAAGCACACATACACTCATTCAGTAACGTGACTGCTTACCTGTGATATTAAGTCTCTTGTTACTAAGACTTGTATCACATCTATTAACTAGAAACACCTATAGCCCTTTAGAGATGAATTTTATCCTTGTTGCTTTTCATTGACATCTCAGGCTTGGAATTTCCCAAGATCCTGGGAATCCTCTAGGGCCTGGGCTGAGACATTGCTCTGGATATTCACAAGTCCTTCTACCAGACATCAAGATGCACTGTCCATTCGCAACTACCTTGCTCATTTTTTCAGACAGGCTTTTCTTAGACTGTGCAGACACAATGAAATCAAATGTTGAACCTGCATGAAGGTAACCTGAAGCTATGACATTTTAGGGAAGATGTTCTTTTTTCTCTTTATTTATTTATTGAAAATAGATCTTTTTTTTTCTTACAACATAGTCTGATTTCCGTTTGCCCTCGCTCATTGCCTCTCAGATCCTCCTCACTTCCCCACCCTTCCAACTTCATGCCTTCTCTCCCTTTACAAAAAAAAACAGAATAGAATAAAACAAACGGGGTAGGTGAGAAAGAATAAGCATGCACGAAAACACACACACAGACAGAAAATCCATAATCGGAAGCTATAACATAGAAGCAGAAGACCAATAAGGTAAAAACTGCCCAGACAAAGCCTTGTGAGACAAAATTCTCCAAAAAGAGTTGGTTTTGAGTTTTCCATCTACTGCTGGGCATGGGGCCTGGCCTCAAATGTGGCTGATATACCCAGTGAGATGGTTTCCAGTTGGAGATAGCTCTTGGTTAGGGATGGGAGATCATGTCCACTTCTCCCTCAGTGCTGGGACTCCATCTTGCTTGGACCTGTGCAGGCCCTGTACACACTACCAGTCTCTGTGAGTTCGTATGTACGACAGTTGTGTCACATCTGGAAGGTCTGGTTCCTTGGTGTTTTCTATCCCCACTGGTTCTCACAATCATTCCACCTCCTCTTCCTCAAAGTTGAGGGAAATGTTTTCATCCCAGGCGTTACTAAATCCAAGGCAGACAAGGCTAATCTGCTTCTTTGCCAGTCAATAACTGTATTTGATGCTTTAGTGTAGCAGCACTACCTAGGCATTTTTGCCCACGCTGCTCCAGCCCCTCCTCACCTCCTTCTCTGAGCCGCTGAGCTGCTGGAACAGCCTGAGATTCTTTCATTTCAGCACAAGCCCAGAAGCCAGCCCGAGTCAGCGTGGACTGAGCACGTGGACTGAGCACGTGGACTGAGCACGTGGACTGAGCACGTGGACTGAGCACGTGGACTGAGCACGTGGACTGAGCACGTGGACATCTGCCTCCAACCAGCAGATTTCTTGTGCCCTCAGTTATATACTTTGATTGAGGAGAGGGGGATTTTAATAGATATTTTTCATATTTTTAAAGATATATAATCCATTATACTGTTAAAGAGAGAGAGAGAGGCATCTGCTTTAAGAGTTACAGCTCTCAGCAGCCTCCATCCTTCCTAAGGGCTAAGAGAGCAGATAGAGCAATAGAAATAAAACGACATGCAGTTTCTTTCTCCTACTCAAATAATTCAAGTATGCTGGCTTTTTGTTGCTGTTGTTTGTGCTTTACGTGGGGGGCGGGTTGGGGGTTGGTTTGGTCTTTTGAGATAGGGTTTCTTATATCTCAATGGCTCTTGAATTTACTACAAAGTCCGGGATGATCTCAAACTGATCCTTCCACCTCTCCCTCCCCAAAGCTTCCTGAATGCTAGGCAAGCACTCCACTAAGCTACACAGCCAGTCTTCTCTTGAGCATACTGAGTAAACAGTAAACACTGACTCTCTTCAGAGCTTTAAAGGAGCGACATGACAGCAGCGCAGAATCTGTGGTACCTTCTTTACCACAGGAAGGAAAGATACTGGGCTTTTTTGCCCCCACCCCCCAGACAGGGTTTCTCTGTGTAGTCCTGGCTGTCCTGGAACTCACTCTGAAGACCAGTCTGGCCTTGAACTCCGAGATCCTCCTACCTCTGCCTCCTGAGTGCTGCTTTTCCCTTATCTCTCCACAATTTTCAGAAACAAGACTCTTTATCTACAATTTCCTCAGCTAGAGAAATACTGAATTGTCTGTTTTCTATCCTCTTCCTCATGGGAATAAATTTGTTTGAGACAAGGTCTCCTTATTCCACCCAGCCTGGCCTTGAACTAGTCAAGGATGACTGGTCTTCTCATTCTCCTGTCTCCTTCCCAGTGCCAGGGTCACTGGTGTGCATCCCCCACCCCATTATGCAGTGTTAGGGAATAAAATGTAAGATGTCAGTCCATTCGCTTGGTCAACTGAGTCAGTCGTGTACAAACCCTGCAGCAGGATGTTCCTACTGGAAATCTGTGGTCAGCCACCTCCTTTATAAACTTTATAAGAACAGTAACTTCTGATGCACAAAGGAGAGATATGGGAGAGCGAGGCCTCAGTACGGATGACACTCCCTTTGGAGGAACCTGGAAGGCAGCATCAGGACTTGATTTAAGGACATAGTGAATGTCTATGGATTTACTAAGGCAGGTCTTTAAAAAAAAAAAACTTTGAGCCGGGCAGTGGTGGCGCACGCCTTTAATTCCAGCACTCGAGACTCAAGAGGCAGAGCCAGGCGGATCTCTCTGAGTTCGAGGCCAGCCTGGTCTCCAAAGCAAGTTCCAGGAAAGGCACAAAGCTACACAGAGAAACCCTGTCTCGAAAAACCAAAAAAAAAACAAAAACAAAAAAAACAAAAAAAACTTTGAGAGTTTGCCAAATAAGCCTAGATACGGATAATTTAAATAAGCCTATGTAAGGACTATATCTGAATGCTCAGTGAGTTCCCCTAAAAGCTACAAAAAGTCTTGAATATGTTCTGAGTTCTACTGTTTATAATAAGACGTGGCAGTTCAGTGTTGTGTCAGAGAAAGAGGATTTAAAAGTCAAGACAGTTTTAAAAAATGAAAATACAGGCAGATCTCTCTACCTATGGATTCCACATCCACGGGTTAAATTTAAAAAAATAAAAATAAATAAAAAAAACACCAGATCAGATCATATACTATGTAGCTAGACTTACAATACCCTCAGGCATATTGACTTTGGAGGTTCTGTCATTTTCCCTAAGTGACATTATATAGGATTGTATTTGGCATGTTATAATCTAGAGATGATGTAAATGTTGGGGAAACTGTGTAGATTGTATGCAAATATTACACCATTTCATGAGAGGGACTTGAGCACCCATAGGATTCTGTATGGGTGATGGGGACTGTTCTGGAGTCAACTGCCCCTGGAGATAACTAAGAATAACTGTACTCATAGACTGATGTATCCCCTAGAGCAGATCATTGGACCAGTGGCTTGAAAGCAATCTAAGGCGATCTAGACCAGCCTCCTAACATCTAGTGTTAATCTGCCGGTGGAAGGAAAGATGGTAGAATCTAAATAAACTCCACCATAGTTTGCGGGTTCACTCTGGACACCAAGAGCCTGCCAAAGAACCAGGTATCTGTAAACACTTGACAGGATGTCAAGGCTAGACAGAACATAGAAAAGGACCGACGCTCATCAGAATTTGGGGTCTGAACTTGGGAGATAAGAGGAATGAAGAAAACTTGCAGTGGCAGAATTTAGCGTGTCGGGGAGTTCGTTTTGAAGTGCAACTGGAAAGTGTGCTAACAAAACTTCCATCCCCGGTATGGTCAGAAGGGATGCAACTCCAGTGGACTCCCAAGGATCAGGTCAAGTACTGCTTTTTTTTTCCTAGAAGCTTGCCAGCACACCCTCCTTGTTTTTCTACAAACACCAGGGGAAGGGGACAGGGACTGGGGGCGATGACCCTGTCTGCCCCAAGTACCGTGGCGCTCGGTCCCTGGGAGAGTGGGAAGATGGTTTAACAGAGTGAAGGTCACCAGCAGGCGTCCACTCGGAGGCCGGCGCACTTTGCGCCAGCCAGGGAGTCTTGACCAAGCCTGGGTAAAGGTCGCCAAGGTCGCCAGCGGACCGGGCGGCAGTCCCGTGGGCGGCGGCCCAAGCAGTCTTCAGAGCAAAGTGATAAGATACCTGAGCCACGCGGCACCGCCCTGGATCCCGAGGGAGTCGCCGGCCCGCCTCCCACACACGCAAGCTCAGGGAGCCGAGGGTGACATCACCCACGTCCACGCCTTACGTCCGAGGGCCTGTCGTAAGCGCCGGGCAAACGAGGCCTTTAGAGGAAGGGCGCCCTCTGGGCACACCCTAACCTGCTAGCCCGCATGCGTGCGCCCCTCGCTGGCGCGGTCCCGACGCGGAAGCCAATGGGGCGCGGCTACGTCACGTCGCAGCAGCCGACGCTGCCGTACGTCGGGCCACGGGCGGGCAGAACAAGTGCGGTTGCACCGACACCGGTACATAGGCGCGGGCCGGCGTGTCCTTGGGCTAGAGAGCGGGACGTCCGTCCGTCTTCGGGTCGCAGCGGTCGTGGTGTTGATCACCTGGGAGCGGTGAGCGCGTAACGGGGACACGGGGCGGGAAGAGCGCGAGGAAGCCGGAGCGGGCCTGACTTGGTGGGGCGTGCAGGGCCGCGGCAGGGCTGGAGGTAGCGTGGGCGCAGGGCCGGGGCCTGGAGTTCTAGAGACGACTCGCCCACCACCCTTTTTAGAAAGCAGAGGCTGCTGCTTCTCAGGACCTGGCCGGTTCTTTTCCTGATCGGGCATCCGGAAGGGTGGGTTTCTTCATTCTCCTTGAGACCGGCTTGGGATGGGTGACCTCATGGTCACCCCGGGGGGATCTCAGGACGCGAGAAGCAGAAGGCTCCTGCCCCAGCCCTCCCTTGCTTTCCGGTGTCAGACTAATGCAAGAGAGAGCGACTTAACCTCCAAATGAGACGAGAGCTGGTGAAAGCACTTAGGACACCCCCCTCCCCCATTGCTGTGTTTTGTCTTGTCTTTGGAAGTGTCCTTAATTGGCCGCACAGACAGCAATTAAGCATCCCGAAACGTTAGAATTGCAGTGGTTTTGGTTTAATGGAATTGTAGTCCAATTTCATATTTGTGACTTTTTGACCTTGCCTTCTTCTGAGTTGAGTTCCCACTTCCTTCATTGGGCACGAGCCTATCATGAAGATAAAAGGGGGGGGGGATCTCCTAATTAGTGTGCTTGCTGTTGGAGAGTATTGTAAGTGGACTGAGTAAGGTAGAATTCGGCCTGATGTTAAGGACGTAAGAATAGCAATGGGATGGTGGGTAGTTAGGTGATTCGGATGGTCATTAGAACCCATTGTATGTGTTCCGTGAGCAAGTTATTTGAATTGTTGGGTCTTTTCATTTTTAGAAAGAAAAATGGGTGATGTTGAGAAAGGCAAGAAGATTTTTGTTCAGAAGTGTGCCCAGTGCCACACTGTGGAAAAGGGAGGCAAGCATAAGACTGGACCAAATCTCCATGGTCTGTTTGGGAGGAAGACTGGTCAGGCGGCTGGGTTCTCATACACAGATGCCAACAAGAACAAAGGTAAGTGGGAACTGTTAAATCCCAGCACAGACTGCATGGGTGTAACCAATGGCAGACTTATCAGGAGTGTCAGACACTTAACCACTGCATCCTTTTCTGTTTAGGCATCACCTGGGGAGAGGACACCCTGATGGAGTATTTGGAGAATCCCAAAAAGTACATCCCTGGAACAAAAATGATCTTCGCTGGAATTAAGAAGAAGGGAGAAAGGGCAGACCTAATAGCTTATCTTAAAAAGGCTACTAATGAGTAATTCCACTGCCTTATTTATTACAAAACAAATGTCTCATGGCTTTTAATGTGTACCATAATTTAATTCATACATCAAAATTCAGATCATGAATGGCTAACAATGTTTTTGTTGGGACGGTCCTGATTTAAGTAAAAGTGACTTATAGTAAAGTGGATATGATCTTTTTTAAAAGTAACAATTCCAGTCACTATCACAGCTCTCCCTTTCTCAAGATTGGATTGGACTTATTAAAGTTATACTTTCCACAAAGATGGAGTGTCACCTCAAACCTATTGAATGGTTTTATATTTAAATTTATATAACTGGGAATATGGATATGTTTAAACACTGGGAAAATTCTGTCACTCTCTCAGAAACAAGAAGACTCACCTGTGTTTCAGTTTGTATTCACTGGCCTGTTACAGGCAATGGAATGCCAGGAAGCAACTGTCTGTTCTTGACTTGATGATGTCATTTTAATTAGAATTCCCTGTCAAAGGATGCTGTCTTTCACCATTGAAAGGCACTTACTGTGATCTATGTATAATATCAAATAAAGAGTATTTAGCACTTCTTTATAGCTGACCTATTAACTTAAAATACTTTTAGAAACCAGCAACTTAGACTTTACTTTCTAATTCTTTATTATCTGAGACAAAGGTATAATTCAAAATTGTCCTTAAACACCCATTCAGAAACACAGGACTGGAACTTCTGTGTATGCGTGATTGGTAGTGGCACTCTCTGCCAACTTATTAGATGGAAAGATTAAAGAGATAGTTTGTAAGTTTCCAACGGTAAGAAGAAATTTAAAACAACCATGGATGGTGACCTTTTGATTCTGCTTTTTTTTTTTTTTTTTTTTTTTTTTTTTTGAGACAGGGTTTCTCTGTATAGCTTTTGAGCCTGTCCTGAATTCACTCTGTAGCCCAGGCTGGCCTCGAACTCACAGAGATCTGCCTGCCTCTGCCTAAAGGCTTATGCCATCACCGCCCGGCTTGATTCTGCTTTCTTAAGTAAGTGTTGACAAAGTTTTAGCTGTTTAAACATTCCCTAATGTAAAGCTGTGGTCTAGTGGAGGTACTGGATGGTGTAACCTTGGCCTCTGGGACAACTCAAACTAGAGCAACACTCACCCTTCATTCTTTGGCCAGAATGTGATGTATAAGGGGGAATCGTCATGCATTTGCTGAGTGGTCCTAAATTTTATAGAAAATGCTAGGGAAATAAGGGTGATAGTGGTGTCTTGGAGAGTGAAAAGGCTGGGAAAAGGACCTCATTAATGATTTCAAAAGTGGAGAAGATTAAGTAGGCCTCTAAAATCTGACAAAGCACTTCGTGACATAAATGTTATTTTATGTGCATGGATGTTTTGTCTCCATGTGTGTCTGTGTACTATACATGTGCAGTACCCCTAGGGGCCAGATGAGGGTGCTGGATCCCCTGGGACTGGTTACAGAAGGGATCTGCAGTGTGGGTGCTAGGAATCCAAGCTGGGTCCTCTGGAAGAGCAGCCAGTGCTCCTAACCACTGAGTCATCCCCAGCCATAGGCTTCTTACTGAGTCGTTCAAAGGTTGAGCCTTTGTGACACAGGGCTTGGTGACTATTATGTTTTAGTAACAGCTTTCAAAGGACACTTTAACCTGTGTGCAAAGAAAGTCCTGGAGTTTTCTTTCTCTTGCATCCTGGGAATAATAGAAAAAATGAGCCATTAAGATGATTGTAAACATTTGGCTTAATATGTTATAATATGAGGCCCTCATTATAAATTCAAAGGACCTCATTAGTACAACAGGTAGTGTGTTAGTCTTACAGTTTATAAATTTAGATACTTTATCCTGGAACCTAGAAATGATGAAGTTCTGATGACTGAGTTATTACCTGACAAAGGCTGGTTACCTCAGGGTGTACATTTTGTGAGGTCGTGAGTAAAGCATCCCTATTGATTAGTCATAACTTCGATTGAATTTATTTCTGTAGCTAGTACATCATCTAAGGCCTATGCTGCACAGATGGTACCTCCTGCGCTCTAAGGCTAGCTAGACTCAAGTAAAACATCTAATGATGCAGAAGGTAAATCCTGTGAGTAATGCAGAAAGGAGACAGTCTTAGCTGAAAAGAGTACGTTTCTGAGAAATAAGGAAAATGGGACAGAAAGCTAGCCCTCTTAACTCGTCTGCTTGTTCTTAGTTTATTGTAGGTGGCTAGTTAGTGGTATAAAGGAAAGTCAGATGAGTTCCTTCCCAGGGCCGCCTGTATTCTGAATGTTTAGAAAGACTGCCCAACAGAACCTCCTGTAAGGATGGGTCTTTCAGACATATGTGTCCATTTTCCACACGTGACTGTTAAACCCATGAAGTTTACATAGGATGACTGCAGAACTGAGTTTTTATTCAACTACATTTCTGTAGCCACAGTAGCTAGTGGCTGCTTTTGTTTTGTTGTTTTGGGTTTTTTTTTTTTTTTTTTTTTGGCTTTTCGAGACAAGACAGGGTTTTTCCTTGTAGTTTTGGTGCCTGTCCTGGATCTCACTCTGTAGATCTGCCTGCCTCTGCCTCCCAAGTGCTGGGATTAAAGGCGTGCGCCACCACCGCCAGGCTGGCTGCTGTCTTTATGGTGTGGACCTAGAACTAGAACCAGCCAGTGTGAGCACTTGTCTTCTGTAAATGTAGAGTTTATGCACACGAATTCTAATGCCTTTCTGAACACTGATATTTCCTTTGTTTAAATCTCCTGCTTGCTTCTGATGTGACCATGCTTCACCTGTTTAAGTTGGTGTTTTAGGTGGGTAGAGATGCACCTTTTGTCTTCTGGTGCACCTTCTTTTACAGACATTCTGTTCTGTTCATTCACTTAACCACTGGAGATTGCTGTAACGATAGAGGACGTGTTGGAGTGCACACTGGCTGTCTAGGGGAAAAGCCTCAACAGAGACTAGCTTTCCACAGCTCCATAGTCTTAGACTACTTCCTATTGGTCAAACTCAGAAGTAAGCTGAGAACCTATTCATTTCTAGTGGTAACTATTTGAGCTTCCTTTTGCTGGAACATTTTAAAAGCCACAGATGTTGCTGGGCGCTGAATGAGAGCTGCATAGATCATCCAGGTGTACTCAGGCATGCAAATACACTGGGAGCTCCTGTTCCCTGATGAATCTCCAGAGTACTATTGAGATACACACTGGCCTTTGGCTATATACATTTGTTTAATAAAAGACAGAGTATCGAGTTTAGACTTATTTGGATTCTAGATTATTTTGGTTGGGAATTTAGTGTGTTTCAAAAACTAGGCATATCCTAAGCTATCCTACTCACAGGAAATTTAGGATTACCATATGCATGTCCTCTGGTTGACAATCTCCCTGTCTGTCAACAGCATACAGCACATCATTCTAAGAAATACACATTGGCAGGGGATCAATGTGTAATGATTGGTATTGCCATTCAGTTTTTTAAAATGGGCTGACTTCAATTGCTAGAGATTTGTTTACATGATTAAACAAAAATTAATTAAATAATGTGATTTTTTTTAAAATCACGTTATTGACATCTCAATATGCTGGCGATTGGGGAGATTTTAAGAGATGGTTTGCATTCCGACTGACATTCTGCAGATGAAGTTAACTGAGCCAGGCGTGTGCATCTGAAGAGCAACAGGGATGAAACCAGAACCAAGAAACCTTTGCTGTAGCTCAGTCTTCATCAAAATTCCCTATTCTGGGCTGAGCAGATGGGTTGGGTAAAAGGCAGCTAGCTGCCTGCCTTCTTCAAGACTCGGGACCTGAGTTCAGTCCTGAGGATCCATATAACTGAAGGAGAGAACTGACTGAGCATATTGTCCTCTGACCTCCACACACGCTATGGCATACACAATAAGATTCTCAGTAATGAACTTGTTTTTGTTTCCTGTTCACCAGAAATCCACACTGCGTTCATATTTAGTAAGTATCTATACAGACATTTAAACATCAAGTTTGGTGGGTCTTTTTTTTTTTTTTTCCCCGAGACAGGGTTTCTCTGTGTAGCTTTGCGCCTTTCATGGATCTCACTTTGGAGACCAGGCTGGCCTCGAACTCACAAAGATCCGCCTGTCTCTGCCTCTCGAGTGCTGGGATTAAAGGCGTGCGCCGCCGCCGCCACCCGGCCAAGTTAGTATTTTTAACATTTCATTTTAGATAGGTCTACAGCTTGGTGAGTAAACGTGGAGGGAAAATTGTCAAACTAGGTCATTGTATTGTTTGAGGTGTAATGTAGAAAATGCTGGGCTGGGGGCTAAAACTGTTTATATAGAGGACTATATCAATATGTATCACATAGAGGCCCAACCCAGCCTCACCCCTAAATAGAAAGTGAACACTACTAGAACAGTCACTTGTTCATTTATGTGTTGTCTAGGGCTGGCTTCTTGTTATGATAGGACTTGGTAGTGACAGCTGGATGTGGTGGGACATGGAGGATTTGGAGTTCTACGTCAGCCTGAGCTACACAGTGATGCCTTGTCTCAAAAGTAATAACAGTTGCAGAAAGAAATTGTGTCCCCGAAACTTTTAATCTATGGGACACTTTAAGAAAGTTTCAACAGGCCTGGGGCTGTAGCTCAGTTGGTAAGAATGTTCAGCATGTGCAAAGCCCTGGTTTTGATACCTAGTATTCCAGGCATGGCAGTACATTCTTGTGATCCCAGTACTTGGGAAGTGGAGACCAGAGGATCAGAAGTTCAAGGTCATCCTTGGCTACATAGTGAATTTGAGGCCAGACTGACTACATAAGACCCTGTCTGAATAGCTGGGTGATGGTGGTGCACGCCTTTAATCTCAGCACTTGAGGCAGAGCCAGGCGGATCTCTGAGTTCAAGGCCAGCCTGGTCTAAAGAGTGAGATCCAGGACAGGCTCCAAAGGTACAGAGAGAAACCCTGTTTTGGGCAAAATAAAAACAAAACAAAAAAACAAAACCTGTCTGAAAAAATACAAACAGTAAGTTTCACTGGTTCAGAGCTTTGCCAAATGGCAGAACAAAGTTGTGTTGCTCGTAGATGGGCAAAGCTTAAAGGTCACTTAGATGGATTACCTTGCTAGCTATCTTTCAGGCTGACCCCTGCACTTTCCAGGGTGACTTACAAGCTTCATATGAAATGAGTTATCTCATTTTAAAGATTTATTAGCTGCATGTGGTGGTGGTGCACACCTTTAATCCCAGCACTAGGAGGAAGAGGCAGGAGGATCTCTGAGTTGAAGGCCAGCCTGGTCTACAGAGATATCCTGGACAACCAGGACTATACAGGGAAACTCTGTCCCAAAATAATAATAATAAAAAAGATTTAGTTGTATTTTATGTGTATGAGTGTTTTACCTGCATCTGTGTATGAGAACCACGTGTGTGCCTGGTGCCTACAGAGACTAGAAGTGGGTATCAGATCTGGAACGAGTTATAGATGGAGCCTTGGTCCTCTGTAAGATATGCAAGTACTCTTAACTACTTAGTCATCTTCTAATAGATACTTGCTTTGTTTAATAGAAACTGGGTTTGCTCCAGGCCTGTGCTCCCGTAGGCCTCACAAATGGAGCCTACTCAGTCTCCACATTGTCCACAACAGAAGCCTCATGACTGTGGTATCTTCCAGATCATTCCTGGCACAGACAGCTGCTAGTGGGATCTCATGTGCATGAACCTGTTATCTCTACTGCCCATCATCACAGCCACTAAGCACTTGGGCTGGCTTAGGCTCCCTGACATCCTCTCTTAATCATCTGCCTATCAGTGAATGTTGTATCTACCTGGACTAACCAAACCCCCAGGCCCCTGTCATTCAGTCGTGACCTCTGTCCTTAGCCAGCCTCTTGGGATTTCTTCAGTCTCTGAATTCTCCATCTCCTCTGCCTTGGTCATTTGTGCTTCTTTTTGGATCTGCTCTGTAAACCCAGCCTGGAAACTCGGGAAACTCTGCTTTCTCCATTCTCATGCCTGACTTGAGTCTTGGAGGAAAATCCCTCCTTTCTATGATCAGCCCCCCTGTAATCAGGGGGCTCTTAAGTCCACTGAATCAGTGGACACCCTATCAGATTTCTATATCTAGTTTCCCAGTCCAGCCATGGGCATGCTCCTTGAGCATCTTAGCCTTCCCCTCCCCTCTCTCTCAGAGCAAATGACCCTTTCATTTCCAACATGATTTTTTTTTTTTCCGAGACAGGGTTTCTCTGTGTAGCTTTGTGCCTTTCCTGGAACTTGCTTTGGAGACCAGGCTGGCCTCGAACTCACAGAGATCCGCCTGGCTCTGCCTCCCGAGTGCTGGGATTAAAGGCGTGCGCCACCACCGCCAGCTCCAACATGAATTCTTTACCTCCTGGGTACAAGAAAGATCCATCCACCTTGCTGTCTGCCTTGAGCAATGCTGTTCCTAATCTAGACATGGCTCAGAATGTTCAGCCACACCATCAGTAGTTCTACATGATACAAATACCTCAGTGAGATCTAACACCCTCAGCCTCCCTCTCCCACAGAAGGTGGAATGCTGGATGCCTGCTTGCTTTTTGGTTCAGGACCTTTCCATGGGCAGCCACACCATAATACAAATATGCTGTGTGTATAAACTCTTTTTTTTTAAAGGGGATGATAAGATTCCGTTTTTTTAAAAGATTTATTTATTTATTATGTATACAGTGTTCTGCCTGCATGCCAGATCTCATTACAGATGGTTGTGAGCCACCATGTAGGTGCTGGGAATTGAACTCAGGACGTCTGGAATAGCAGCCAGTGCTCTTAACCACTGAGCCATCTCTCCAGCCCAGTGTATAAATTCTTAAGCAGTAGCTTTTCTTATTCAGCATGAGTAATGCCTTTGTAGCTGTCCCTACCTGAAAAAGGCCTGTATCAGCCAGACTAGATATGACATACCTTGCCAGCTAGAGTTGTAGGAGAAACGTAGCGACTTTCCACATCACGAAGACAGAGTTTGCACACATTAGATTTAAAGTATGACTTTTCGTAGCTTTTACTGGTGAAGTGTGGAGGAAAACAGGCCCCAGAGGGTTTGAGCCTTCTGCTGACGGCCTGAGGGAATCAAGCACACCAACCTCTCTGTACCTTGGATTCCCCATCTGTAAACGGACATTGTGGAGATTTCAGAATGTCAACCAGTACTCAATAAACTACATTAGCTAGTTTGGGACTAGCTGGACCAGACATACTGCCACATTGTTTACAGTTATAAAATGTGGAGTAAAGGCCAGAGATGATTTTTCCAAGTGGAGTGAACCTGAGCCTCACTGGGACAGAAGTGCCATTAGAGGTTTGTATCCATGGCAAACAAAAGCATGCCTTTCTAAAAGGTCACCTCTCCCTGTGTGAGACCAAGAATCCATGGATTACAGCCTTCACATTCCCCTAAGAGCATCTAAACGGGGCTGAGTTTGGCTAAAAGAATGGATGCCTAATGCTCATGCACTCATCTATCCAAGTGTGTCTAGTTTTCCCAGTAACCTGACAATGTTTTGTTAGTTTGTTGTTTTGGTTGGGTTTTTTTGGAAGCGGAGTCTGCCTGAGGTTAGGCTGCTCTGAACTTGAGATCTTCCTGCTGTAGCCTCCTAAGCACTGAGAATACAAGTGTGTCACCATACCTGACTGGTGTCCTTTTTTAAATCTCATTTGCTGGTATAACACAAGTCCTGACCAACTTTTCCTGAACCTTGATGGTTGTCTCAACAAGAATGGAGACAAATCGAGATGGTAATGTTTGCACTAGAGGCAGTATGGGGCTGGAAATGTTGAGTTGCTCGTCCACCCTTCTGCTTCCCTGGAGATTCGGTATAGATTGAAACAGCACGCTGCCTAGAGGACCCCTACCTGTGAGACTGGGAAAAGCCCATCATAGTACATCGCTCACCTGTCTGGGGTAGAATTAAGTAGCTAGCTGTACTGTTGATGACTGCTGGATCTAGAACAGCAGCTCTTCAGTGATTCTGGGATTGGGACATTAGAGGGTGTTTCTTGGGAAGTAATAGAAAAGGCCATTTCAGTACATCCCAAGCTGGTGTCTCAAGGTGGTGAGGGGTGGTTTTAGTTGACTCAAAGTCAGGCCAAGATTCAGATAAATTCTCCAAAATGAAATGTAGCTGTATCCACTAAGCTATTTTGTTGAGAGACCCGCTTGAAGATTCTGATAGCTTTCTTCCTGTCCTCCAACCTAAATTTGATAAGCAGCTTAGCATCAAGGTCTCTAGTAGATAAAGAGAGTACTGTCCGGGACTGTGGTTTTGTAACGGATTCTGTCAGCTGGAACAGTTGCCCTTTTCTCCCAGAATTCTCAAGCAGAATACCTTGACAGTGGGAGCTTAATGTATCACAACCAAATCCAGCCTGAGTTCATATGAAGGCAAGGATGCTCTTGAGGTACCAGCCACAGCCTCTCTGCCCTTCGTCATGATCACTCCTCATTCTTATCAATAGGCTTCTTTCTTTCTATGCCTGTTCTGTACCCATTCTCTCTATTGTTTAGTATTAGAGCTGTCCATACATGTGTACCCTGCGTTCTAATAATTCTCAACCACACCCCTGTCAACTCATCTTCTCTACTTATCCCTTTCCACGTATATGTCTGTTTTGTGACCCACTCAATTTAAGCAAGGCCATTTGTATGACCACACACTTGGAACTATCCATGGGAGCCTGGTGGGCTAAGCACTGGGTGTACAATTGAAGACAATGGATCCTCCTCTCCCTGAACCTATTGATAGCCAATAGTTCAGAGGGATGGGCAGGGCTGTGATCCCCATCCCCATTCAACACTGGTTGTTGATAGGGCATCTCATGCAGGCCCAGCACAGGTAACCACAGACAGCTGTGAGTTCATTATTGCTACAGTGTGGTCATGCCCAGAAGATGGCATTCTGCAGCCTTTCTCCCTATGCACCAGCACTTACATTCTTCTACAGTGTTCCCCAAGCCTCAGGAATGGTGGTATAAATGCCTTGTTTAGAACTGAGCATCCAGCCACCACTTATTCTCAGCACCTTGAGAAGCCTGGTGTCCTTACAGTCACATCTGTTCACCGCAAAGGAGGCTTCTATTAAGGCTGAGAATAGCATTTGTCTAGGGCTATTTTGTCTAGGCAGTTTTGATACTGTGTCAATTTAGCTAAACAACAGAAGTTCCCCTCTAAGACCCACAACTTCCCTAGCCATGAGTTTTTAACCTGGTTTACAAATAGCAGGTGTGAATTCTCTGGAGCAAGCCTTTAATCCAAGCAGAGAGTACTTGGTCACTCCCTTAACAGTTGTACCACGATTGCAGAAACGAGCTCATCTTGTCTGGCAAGTGGGTGGTGTAGTTCACGGGATTCATAGCTGGGTTAAAACTGCTGATGCCTTTTCTCCCCCAGCAGCCTGCGTAGCACTCTCTGGCACTATGAACCCAGACAGGGAGGAAAGTTTCCGGCTCAGTTCCAGCTTGATTACTCTATATCCTGCAACCAAAGTGTGTCTCGTCTTCGGCAACTGAGTCTGTCATCTAGCTGTGATAGACAGCCAAGAGGAGCAGCAAGAGCCGGGGCTGTTTTGCAGGCTCCAGGGCCTCCCTGACCAACAGCTCGTGCGGGGACGCTCACACTAGACACGGGATTTTGTTCAGTAACTCGTGGCTTCTAAGAACATTACCCAGCTATGCAGGGTATCTTCCTTCTAGCTAACTTTTAAAAGTATATTTTTAAATTGGGTTGCAAAATAGTAGGTTTCCATATGGCTTTTTCATGTTACACCCTACACTTTGGTTTATCCTCCACCCCTTACCCCTTTGTGCTTCCCATCCCCCAATTGCTCTCCCTGCTTAAACCTTGCCTTGCAAAGTCTTTGTTTGTTTGGTTGTTGTTGTTCTTTTCTGTTTGTTTGTTTTTTAAAAGATTTATTTATTTATTATGTATTCAGTGTTCTGTTTGCATGTATCCCTGCAGGCCAGAAGGGGGAGCCAGATCTCATTATAGATGGTTATGAGCCACCAGGTGCTGGGAATTGAACTCAAGACCTCTGGAAGAACAGTCAGTGTTCTTAACCTCTGAGCCATCTCTCCAGCCCTGTTTTTTTTTTTTTTTTTTTTTAAGGTAGAGTTTCTCTGTGTAGCTCTGACTGTCCTGGAACTTGCTCTGTAGACCAGGCTGGCCTTGAACTCAGAGATCCTCCTTCCCCTGACTCCCAAGTTTTGTGTTTTAGATATGAGATTGTATCACATGCACTCAGGCTGAGATGAAAGGATTTCAGTGTTTAGGTCAACCTGGGATGCATAGCAAAGGTCCTGTCTTGGAGCGGGAGAGAATGAGAATTAAAACAAGAAACACCTGACTCAATCAAGAGGCCTGCCTTGCCCTTCCCCTCTCCTCCCAGGAGCCTGGAGAGATGACTGCTGAGCAGCCATGTTGCTCTGTGGTACCTGAAGATGACAGCCGAGCACCTGAGGATGACAGAGTGGGAAGATGGAAGGACCTGTCCTGTTGATGGTGTAATGAAACTGCCATCGTAACCCAGACTACTTTACCATTTTAAGAGAGTTCTCTCCTACTTAAACCGTTACTGTTTCAGCATCTATCACATGCAGCAATTCTAATCCTGATACACCCACCCATGCAATAATGTTTCTTAAAATAATGCCTTTGGTATTTTTCTTACCTTTTCCTCCCTCAAGAATAGCCATATCCATAAGCATCTAAAATGCCAATGACTTTGTGTCATTTAGTCCTAATCTCTCAAACCCAAATGCTGTACATTTGGCTGCATTTTAAACACCTTTGATACCCCCATACATAGAAATGAGGGTGCTCCAATATGTCCATATCCTGACCCCCGAAACCTTCAAAGTTACACTGTAGGGCAAAAGAGACTTTATAAATACGATCAAGTTAAAGATCTTGACATGGGGGGACTTTGCCCTGGTTTACTCCTGTGGTACTGATCCACTCCTAAAGAAACAGAGTTGGAAAGGATGATGTGATAAAGGAAACAGAGGTTGGAGTGATGTGAGGAATGCTGCCAGTCTCTGAAGCTGGAGGGGCACAGTTTCAATGTCAGGGGTCAGCTCTGCTGACAGCTGTGTTCTAGGCTACTGAGAAGCATGTCAGACCTCTGTCTTCTAGGACTGTAAGAAAATAAACTTTGCAGTAATTTGTTGCAAACACAGTTACATAGTTAGTTACAAAACTAACATCTCCACAGAGAATTCTTAACTTTACCCCCAAATCCGACCCTGTTATTTTTCCCGTCTTTATCACTAAATCCTCCAAACCAGAAACTTCCTGTGCGTCTTGGATTGTCCTGCTCCTCCTCCGTCTTCCACTCACTGCTGGTTACTTCTAGTTCTACAAATGAGCCACTCAAATCAGTTTCTTCGTTATCTTCTGTCCAAAGGTTCTTAATGGGGATGAATTCACCACTCAGAACACAGACAATGGCTAGAACTGGTTTTGTTTGTCACCACTGTTGATGAAGGTGCTACTGGGTAGCCTCTAGTAAGTAAAGACCAAGGATGCTGCAGAGCATGCTCAGTGCCCCAAACAGCCCACAGCAAAGGATGCTACAGAGCATGCCCAGTACCCCAAACAGCCCACAACCAAGGATGCTGAAGAGCATGCCCAGTGCCCCAAACAGCCCACAACCAAGGATGCCGCAGAGCATGCTCAGTGCCCCAAACAGCCCACAACCAAGCATGCCCAGTGCCTCAAACAGCCCACAACCAAGGATGCTGCAGAGCATGCTCAGTGCCCTAAACAGCCCACAGCAAAGGATGCTGAAGAGCATGTCCAGTGCCCCAAACAGCCCACAACCAAGGATGCTGCAGAGTATGCCCAGTGCCCCAAACAGCCATCAATGCCCTAAGAAACCTCTGGAATGTCAGCTGAGTCCCCGACTCCCATGGTAAGGCACCAGTCACAATCATAACAACCTCCTGTTCCCTGGTGAGCCTCTATCTTTTCTGTTTGCTCTAGCAGAAGGGCTCTGCTCCAGCCGCTTCATCCTCAGCACTCGGTTAGAAAGAGGGGTGAGGGTTCTTGAGATGGCACAGTCGGTAAAGGCGCTTGCTGCCTGATACACACATAAAGGTGGAAAGAGAGAAACGACTCCACAAAGCCATCCTCCGACCACCGCGTGTGCTGTGGCGTCTACACCCCATCGCTCACACACAAAATTCTTTTACAAAAGAGAGATGGGGAGGGGGTCAGAGAGACGACTTGGCGGTTGGATGCTTCCTGCTCTACTAGGAGCTCCAAATTCGATTGCCAGCACCCATCACTGCCTCTGTTTTCAGCTCCAGAGGATCAGAAGTCCCCTGGCCTACACACACACACACACAATCTTGACAAAAATGTTTGGTGGGGGCATCAGACTGCTCCATCCAACTACCCAGCCCCTTTAACCTGGATCCTGCCAGGCAAACACCCCACCAGCTAAACTACATCCCCAAGCCCCAGAACACCTCCCCTAGCCACTGACTAGCATCATAGTCCCGCTTTGCCCCAGTCCCGGTGTCCACCAGGTCGTAGTGACAGCGCTCCGGCTTTCTCCAGCTTTTTGAAAAGGACAACTGGCAGCTCTCTTGGCCCTGCAACTGTATAGTGATTGCTGCCACTACCCTTAAACCTCTAGAGTAAACGTTCTGTCAGTCCCCAGTCATTCGTGAAAGAAAGCTCATTCGAGCATCCACAGATACTGTCCTCATCTCATTTTGATAAAACACCCCGACCAAATTCAGTTCGGGGGAGGAAAGGATTTACGTTGCTCACACTTCCAGGGCTAGCATTGAGGGAAGTCAGGGTAGGAACTCAAGTAGGGACTGAAGCAGAAACCATGGAGGAGTGCAGTTTTCTGGCTCACTCACTGGCTCCTCACAGCTAGCTCATGCTCAGCTAGCTTTCTTATACAGCCCAGAACCACTTGCCTAAGGATCGTGCTGCCCACAGTGGGCTGGATCTTCATACCTCAACTAATCAGGACAGTGCTCTATAGACCTGTCCACAGGCCAGTCTAATGAAGGCAATTCTTCAATCAAGCCTTTCCTCTCAGAGGAAAAGTTTGGCTTTGCCAAACTAATAAGTAAAGCTAACTCACTCTGTATTGCAGTCTTCCATTTGTGCCGCCACCACTGCCACACACACCCCAAAACAAAACTGGGGTGGCTCTCTTGTAGAGTGTATTCTCTGCTATGGACTGTAAACTAGTCAGAATTGTTCCTATCTTGCTAAGTCAAGTCAAAGGGCCGTATTAAAACAACTGAGGTAACTAATGTATAGCGACAATATTGTATAGCGACGATATTTTGCCCCCTAATTGCATGGCTACCAGGTGTCCTTTCTGCCTGGTTTCATTTAACACTCAACAATTCTGTGGATGGCAGGGCTGAGTGGGACTTATTAAGTGGTTCTACCTCGCTCTTAAAACGTAGCCTTTGGATCCCACGGAGCCCATGGTAATAGTGAGTATTAAAACCCCATGGCCTTCACTACAGGACTGACAAAACTCCCTCTGTTAGAACTGAAGCTGGGTGTGCTAATTAAAAGTAAGTTGTAGAACTAAGATCCAAAGGACTCTCCACTTCCAAAACCCTTGATCTTTCAAACATAGCTGTGCCTCCTGCATATACAGTTTCAGACTCTAGTTAGTCTTACCAATGAGAAGGTGAATATATCAAAATGGTCCATCACCTTGACCAGTTAAATGACATTGTTAGAAGCTGGAAAGAAAACTTCAGACCATCATGCTTTTCATCAACAGATAGAGGAATATGGAATATGAGATCTGCATGAGAAACAGTGTGAAAATTAGAGTTCACACTTCTAATCCCAGTTTTGGGGAGGCAAAGCCAAGCAGAACCGGGAGCTTGCTGGCCAGATAGTCCAGCTTAATCAGTAAACTCCAGGCCAGTAAGAGACCCTACTGAGAGATGGGTGGACAGAGGGAGGAAGGAAAGAAAGAGGAAAGAAAAGGTGAATAAGGTCTGAGGAGAAACATCCAGGGTTGTCCCCTGGCCTCCATGCGTGTACACACACACACACACACACACACACACACACACACACACACACACTGACAAATCTGGAGGCTGTGATGCAAAGCAGAAGACAAGCACAGAAAGACTAAACCTAAAGAAGTCAAACTCACTTTTTAAAGAGGAATATTAGTTACTAAAGGCTCACAGGAGGCTGGGGATGGGCTGGTGTGGGGAAGGAATTTTTGGAGAGCTGTGGCACAGCAGGGAGACTGTAGTCAACATCTAATTCAATGTTTCTGAAAGATTTTAAATGATTAATCAGTAGCTAATGGATATGATAACAGCTTTGATCTTTCTGCAGTGTGCACACACATTAAAACATCACGCTGAGCCCCACAAATATATACAAGTGTTACATTTAAATACTAGGTAGTGACTGAGAACACGGAAACCGCTGGGGCCTCAAATAACTTGTCTCTGTAAAGGAAAATAGATTCCTGGTACAGTCATTGGTAATATGTCAGTGGGATCTAAACTATAGACTTACTGTGATACAAACAGGAAATATCCCCCACAAGTTGGCATGTGGAACACTCTGTCCCCAGGCAGTAGCTGTGCTTTAGAAGGTGCTGGGAACTTAAGCAAGCGTGGCCTAGCTGGAGGAAGTAGATCACTGTAGGCATGCTTTTGGAAGTTCTGTTTGCTCTCTGGTCCCCTTCTCTGTCCGCCATTAGATAAGCAGCCTCCACCGCACCCCCTGCCACTCCCCTCTGCCCTGTCCCGTGCTACCTCCACCGCACCCCCTGCCACTCCCCTCTGCCCTGTCCCGTGCTACCATGCTCTTCTGCCTCATCACAGGCCCAGAAGGGACACAGTTAGGAACTACGGAAACCTTGAACTACAGACTTTGTTTCCTCTTAGGTTGTTTGCCCAGATGATTTGGTCACCGTAATGGAAAGCTAACTAACCCACAAAACTGGTGCCTAAGAAGTAGGGCCATTGATGTGACTAAATCTGACCGTGTTGTTATTAAACGTTTGGAACTGTTGTGGGAAGACCTTGGAGATTTTTAGAGAAAGCCTAAAGTGCTATCGGAGAAGTTAAAGGACAACTCTGATGAACTCAGAAGACCCACCATGCAAACAGAACTTCCAAAATGTAGATGTGAAGACTGTGAGGTTTCAGATGGGAACAAGGATGTTTCCCATACATGGACCAGAGGCCATGAGTACTATGTTCTGGTAAAGACCTTGTCCACAGCGTGTCAGCACTGTGGCACTTTGCAGGAGGCTGAGCTTAAAGGCGATCAATTAATCCTGAAGAGGACATCAAAGGCATCCCAGAATTCAGGCCAGGGCATGGGTATCGCTGGCCGTTTTTAGCCAGGTTTGTACAGAGAATCAGAAGCAAAAAAAACAGAGTAGAAAGACTTGAAAAACTTACAGTTTAATTTAAAAAGCCCGTGTAAAATTGTCCTGGTTAGCATTTCTATTGCTGTGATAACACACCATGACCAAAAGCAACTTGGAGAGGAAAGGTTTATTTTAGCTTTATCTCTCAGGTCACACTCCATTACTGATGTAAATCGGGGCAGGAACTCAGGCAGGGCAGTAACCTCTAAGCAGGAGCTGACACAGATGTCATGGAGGAGTGCTGCTTACTGGCTTGCTCCCCAAGGCTTGCTCAGCCTGTGCCTGCTAACTTATAGAACTCAAGACTACCAACCCAGGGGTGGCACAATCCACAATGGGCTGGGTTGTAGTTAATAATTAATTAACTACCCCACATTAATCATTAATTAAGAAAAGGCACCACAGGTCAATTGTGCAGGGGCATTTTCTCAAGGGAGGTTCCCTCTTCCCAAATAACTCTAACTCATGTCAAGTTGACACAAAACTAGCAGCACATTGAGGCTAAGGAAGAAATGGCCTGTGAAGAGATGAGCCAAATGCTTTGCATGGGGCTAACAGGAATGATTCCTTGAGGACATCTCAGGAACTGGCCAGATGCCACTCAACTCATCCTCACAAACTCAAAGATATGAAACAGTAAATTCATTTGGAAGACTGTCCCTTGGAAGAGAGTCCTGCTCCCACAGAGCCACCCAAGAAGTTATTATTTCAGGATTCCTCTCACTGAGCTCAGGTGCCCAGGTATTCTCAGCTGCCATTTTCATAGCGGTAAAAGATACAAACTCCCAGTCAGAAACAAAGATCATTTTTTTCTTAAAGATTTATTTAATGCATATGAGTGTTTTTGCCTACATATATGTCTGTGCACCAGTTGTGGGCATGGTACCTGAGGAGACCAGAAGAGGGTGTTCGATCCCCTAGAACTGGAGATGCTTGTGACCTACCATGTGGTTGCTGAGACTCGAACTCTGGTCCTCTGGAACAGCAGCCAGTGTTCTTAACCACTGAGCCATCTTTCCAACCCTCAAAGGGTAATCTTAACTGCTACAATGTCAGATGCCAGAGTATCATTTTTGTGTTACTTTCTCATCCTCTGATTCTCACAGCATGGTACAAAGAGGGACCGCAACACAAGGAGCATAGGGTGTGGAGAATTCAAAGACTATAAAGGATCTTTATCTCTCTGCCTCTCATACGTGTGTGTGTGTGTGTGTGTGTGTGTGTGTGTGTGTGTGTGTGTGTGTGTGTAGATGATGCTGTCTTCTAAGGCTCTTTATTGTACAAACAACTTTAAAATAAAATCATCCAGATCAAAGGTTCTGTTCACAGGTTAGAGGACAGATCAGCGACTTCAAGGGTGTTGTCTTCCCACATACCCTTGGAGTATCATGAAACTCCAAAATGTGACTGGACCTCACTGAGTGCAGAGCCAGAAGATGGCAGGAATTTGGAAATCCTTAACTCTAAATAAATTATTTGATTTGTTGTTGTTGTTGTTGTTATTTATTTTCCAAGACAGGGTTTCTCTGTGTAGCTTTGCACCTTTTCTGGAACTCGCTTTGGAGAACAGGCTGGCCTCGAACTCACAAAGATCCGCCTGCCTCTGCCTCCCAAGTGCTGGGATTAAAGGCGTGTGCCACCACTGCCCGGCTGTTTTTTTTTTTTTTTGTTTGTTTGTTTATTTTTATTTTTGTTTTTTTCAAGACAGGGGTTCTCTGTGTAGCCTTGGCCATCCTGGAACTCACTCTGTAGACCAGGCTGGCCTCGAACTCAGGCTGGCCTCAAACTCAGATCTCTCCCTCCCTAGTGCTGGGATTAAAGGCATGCGCCACCACCACCCAGCTTTCTAGGTCAATTATTATTGGAATTCATCAACAACCCAACTCGCTGCAAACTTAAAAATCTCTTTACTCGTTTGTTTTCGTTGTTTGTTAGGTTTTCTTTTTGTTTCTTTCAGTGAAAATATAATTGTCCCAGCTCTTAAAAAAGCAAAACAAAAGCCTCCCACCTACCAGTCACACATTGTCTACTACTATGTATTTAAACTGACCTGGTCGCACTGACCGTCTGGACCAAAGTGGTTGGAGGGCCCATGGTCTCAATCATGTCCATATGGAACCACGTGTTGATGTCTCCGTGGTTGTTCAAGAGATGACCTCTCTTCCTCACTCAGGTTCGGACCGTTGTCCGACTTACTGAAAAAGTTAATCATGAACCAGGTAGTCCTAGCAAGTGAACCCCAGATGTCAGACTAAGCTCCCATGTGTGGTCAACGCTGGTGGTATACGTGGGTCTTAAATGCCCCCCAAACTCCTGTGCAGTGTTCAGAGACAGGCCTTTGAGGGTAATTGGATCACAGGGCTGTGATTGCATTTGTGGATTAATCCACTGATGGGATCATAACTTAATGAGATATTGAGAGGTGGGAAAAACTCTAGGAGGTGGGGCAAGCTGGAGAAAGCGGGTCATTGGGACATGTCCTGGAAGGGGTAGAGGGTCCCTGTTTATTTCTCTCTTGCTGCCACTGCTTCTGGACAGCCATGAGCAGAGGGCTCCACCACATGCTCCCCACCTCATGGTGTTCTGCCTCACACAGACCGGAAACAAAAGCCATATAACCTGGATCTAAAGCTGTGAACCAAAGTAATCCTCTCCCTTTACGTTGACTTACCTCAGAATTTCACAGTGACAGAAGCTGAGGAACGGTGCTGAACAGTAAGCACATCTGTTTCTTGGGTTTCTACCTCCTCAAAGGAGGAAGAAGGTTTAAATCACTTCCCAATTTCAGTCCTAAATTCAGAAAGTAGAAAGCAAGGGAGTGGAAAATAGCCATGAATTACATTAGCTGAGTTTCTTCCGCATGGAGGGAAACAGTGGACCAGATTCTTTTGCAATAGTAAGAATAAACAATTGGGTGTTGGTAATATCTTCAGTCCTTTCCCTCCTCCTCCCTCACTGTGTGGCCCCTTCACTCACGGTTCCTGGGGGAGTCTCAGAGGACACAGCTTATGTTCTTCTCTTCATAGCCCTGGTACTCAACACCCTTCTTAGGAGAAAAAACTAATTAATATTTCATGAACCAATATGTGTGATCTTCCAACTATAACTTAGCTCTGTGGTGGTGGAGACATTTCCTTTATTTTTTATTCCCCATTCTGCTATTAATTAATCTTACTTAATTACATGAAGCAGTGATCTTAGGTTCCCCCAAGAAATGGGGGCTTACTAAGAATAGCCACTTTCACATTTTTTTTTTTTTTTTGGTTTTTTGAGACAGGGTTTCTCTGTGTAGCTTTGTGCCTTTCCTGGATCTCGCTCTGTAGCCCAGGCTGGCCTTGAACTCACAGAGATCCACCAGCCTCTGCCTCCCGAGTGCTGGGATTAAAGGCGTGCGCCACCACCGCCCGCCCCACTTTCACATTTGAAGTCAGTTTTAGGGGACAGATTAAAGGGTTTGCCCTTCCCACAGGGATTCTTGGATCTTTAATCTCTTAGGCTGCCACTAACCTGACTCCTCTTTGAGTATTTTATTTTATTTTTGTACTTCTCTTCACATGCTGTTGACTAGCAGGCTTCCCTCTATTCAAAGGGGGAAATCCACTTGACCTTGTTATCTCTCCCTGACAGGAAGAAGGTTTTGAACAAAATCACTTCCCAGGGAGCCATGTAATGAATGAGTCTTTCTCTTTCCTGCCAGCTCATGAATAATGACACATAGACTTATCATTAATTACGAAAGCTCAGTCTTAGCTTAGGCTTGTTTCTAACCAGCTCTTGTAACTTAAATTAACCCATTTCTATTAATCTATCTGTTGCCATGTGGCTTGTGGCTTTTACCTCTCCTCCTGCATGTCCTGCTTCCTCTGTATTTGGCTGGCAATTCCTCCATTCTTCTTCCCAGAGCTCTCTCTGTCTGGAAGTTCTGCCTATACCTCCTGCCTAGCTATTGGTCATTTAGCTTTTTATTAAACCAATAACAGTGACATATCTTTACACAGTGTAATCAAATATCTTGTAACATTTTCTCCTTTTTGTCTAAATAAAAAGGAAGGGGTTTTAACTCTAACATGGTGAAACTATATACAATAAGAACAATTATCAGGTAAGAATTACATTTTATAATATCCAGTCCATTTTTATTTGGTAAATTTTGAGAAATTACTCTATTATCTATCTTATCTTGATGAGTTCAAAGTTTTATACTTAAATCATTTTTTATTATAGCTTGTATTACCAACCCAAAACTATCTTTTTAGACCTCAAAACATTTTATTAGATAAACAATTAAGCTTTTATGTCTCTCAGTCTTATAATTTATACCTCTTTTGTGAGTTTCTTTTCTGAATTTGGTAAGAAGGAAAACTGTAACTATAACTGTCTCGTCTTCAACTCCATCAGAGACCCTAGAGGGATAAATATTATTACCTGAGTAAACAAGAAGTGCAGAGCAAACAACTTCCAAAGCTATAGAAACAACAGAGACTGCTGACTGTCTGGACAGTTACCCAAGGTTCCTCTGCAACATTGGGGCATCCATTTCCGGCCTACAGGCCTAGAATATTTGACAGACTTTTCTGCAAAGCAGAAAATTTGAAGGACTTGTCTTGGCAAAGTTTGGCCATCACTTTCTTTTGTATCCTGCTTGTCTAGTTTAGACATTGTACTATCAGTAGTCTAGGCAAGGGCAATTTCTTGCCCAGTGGCTAACTTTTGTCACAAAGAAAGCAGACTCCATATGGAGGTTCTTTGATGCCCATCATCGTTTTTTAAGTAAATTGGTGCTGCCAGGAGCAGATGTGTCTCACTGTCATGAAAAGCTTTATGTTATTAAAACATTTTAAATGCCATATTATGTAGGTCTTTGAAATGTTTGAAGATCACTTATCTATCTAAAATGTATTTGTGTATGACCTTGGATACATACCTAACATGACTACAAGTTTGATTGTTATAGATGACTACTAACCTGTATTTCTTTATTATCCTAAATGGCTTTCAAGGACTAAAACTTTACATTACATTGTTAAATGAGGAACATAGGCACAATACCTTAAACAAGAGTAGATCAAAATCTGGAGTATTTGTCAGCTTTTCATCACTGTGAAAAAATACTTCAAAAATGAACTTCAAAGGAAAAAAGAGGCTGTGTGTGGTGCCTTAGGCCTCTAACACTAACAGGGCAGGGTGGAAAGATCTTTGCAATGGAGACCAGTCCTTGGCTACATAGTGAGTTCTAGGCCAGCCAGGAGGACTCTGTCTCTATAGCAACAACAACAAAAGTTTTTAATTAAAAATGAAAGGAAGAAAAAAAACAAGAGTAGAAATATACATACAGTATAACATAAATAACCTTAAATTTGTATCAATATACAAAAATCCATACCAATGTAATATATTTGAGACTAGTAGTTATTCAAAAGTAGACTCAACAATCTATCCTTTTATCCCATCATTCCTATACTATTTCCCCCTTTTTCTCTTCAGAAGATCCCTGAATCTAATCTCCTTTATTCAGCTTTTTTTTTCCTGACCATGACTTGTAACCAACTTGTAATCAACCTCACTAAATGATGACAAACATCCATAACCCACCAAATGACCAAAACCACCCACCCCACTTCTTGGGAATGTGGGTATCATATTCTCTAGACTGCTTCCTGTTATATGGGGGTAATGGCATTTTTGGGGACCTTGAGAAAATTGGGATAATGGTCAAGACCTGGGAGAGCTAGCTATATCATTATTGTCCAGTCTCTGTGTAACGGGAAAATGCTTATCTGAAATCCTGGTGAGAGTAGTCTGTGAGACTGGACCATCTCAGCTAGCAGCTTTGAAGATGTTCTGGATGCAGAATTTTGAGGAAACTGCAACAGAGGCATTCTGAGAGGCTGGATCGCCTAGACTACTTGTCTTTATTTGTATCTGGTCCTTTTTTTTTCTGAAACACACACACTTTTAAAAATAACATATATATCTGTATTAACACAAGTATGGATTGTGCAGTGTGAACAAGTCAGTTAAAGATGACTTTTTTGTTTTATGTTTGAGCAGGTAAAAGGCACCTGTTAACTTTATAAGTTTGTTTGGACTGTAGAGAAAAACTGTAAAATAAATCTTTATCCATGCCATATGAAAAAACGGCATGTAATAATAAGTCACGAGGACCCTGCAGCCAACAAGATTTATCATGTCTCATCCATTCTCAGAGCTGTTTCCCTGTCAAAGGATCAGGTTATATATCACTTGTCTTGTTCCTTTTTTATGTTTATAGCCAAGATTTTCAGGAGATCTCTTCCAGTCAAATCCAATCTTGATTAACTTTGAAGGAATACATAGCTTTTAGTTTCCCGGTGGAAACAAAAGCACAATCTCTCCCCCAATGTAACACATTTTTTGATTTCCACTCTGAAGTCAAGACATATCTAAAGTATATCGGTTGCTTAATTCAGCAGTTCTTTTTACAATCCCATCTCTCTCAGGAGCTGCCATTTGCTCATCAGCATTCAAAAACTTCAGAGCCAACAAAACACCATACAGGATCCAGACTCCCTGTGTATTTACCATTCTTAGGTAGCTTTTATTTTAATTACTTTACTCTTTCTTTAAAGACTTTCACTTTATTATTTTTAAACTATTTTTCTCTATGACTGTCTATATCCATTTTCTTCTTCCTTTTTCTTTAGCATTTAAGCACATTTTAAAACATTCTGTACCTACTTAGAGGTTTTTTTCTGGCCTGGACCTGGCTTTACTCAGTACCCACAGTATTCTCTGACAGTGTGAACTCTGCTGCTGGGCTCTGGCAGCTGGCTTCGCCCCTCCGTTCCCTGAGAGCCTAGCCTCATGTAGGTGGGTATGGGTGGGAGCTGCATTTACTGCCCCAGCTCTGGGAAGTTGCTGAGCCCACTTTCTGTGGTTCTGAGATTGGCAGCTGGTTGCTGTGAGTACTTGAGGAGAGGCCCATGCAGTGACTGAGGTGCACCAGCAGGCATGTCTTCTCTCGGCGTGACTTCTCTGTCCAAGAGGTTGTGCCACACATTGAAGTGCCAAATCTAACGAGTCATTCTCTGTTCCATCAGCTCCCAAATAACGACATGGAGACTTATTATTAATTATAAAAGCTCAGCCTTATCTTAGGCTTTGTTTCTAACTAGCTCTTATAGCTTAGATTAACCCATTTCTATCAATCTATGTGTTGCCATGTGGCTCATGGCTTTTACCTCTCCTCCTGCATGTCCTGCTCCCTCTGCATCTGACTGATGATTCCCCTTTCTTCTTCTCAGAGCTCTCTCTGCCTGGAAGTTCTGCCTATACCTCCTGCCTAGTTATTGGCTATTTAGCTTATTATTAAACCAATCACAGTGACATATCTTTACACAATGTAATCAAATATCTCACAACAGCGCCAGGTCCATATACCCATTCTAATTAGTAGCTATCTCTTACTCCAAAACCAGTCTACAGCCCACTTCCATTGGCCAGGGCTCTTGGTGCTCTTTCCACAGCAGCAGGCTCCTTGAGTGGCATCATCAATAAAGGCTTTCCTGAACGTTCAAGCTGCGTGTTTATTCATGCTATCTGAAGAGAGAGCTGAAAGAATTGCATGATTGTGTATAATCTAGAATCCTTCTCAGTAAATCCTGGATATTTGTTGGGGACTTAATATTGAGCAAATGTGTACATGATGTGAGAGGACTACTCATTTTTCTGTGGGAGGCCCTCCCACATTTTCCCCAGGGTACTCTTGAGGAGGGAGGAGGGAGAAATACTTAGAAACACAGGATAGCCTCGGGAGGGCCTGGATCCTTATCCACCAGCCCCTTCTGTCTCTTCTAAAGGGTCTTTTATAGGAATGCCAAGGGGTGGAGCAAAGACCTCCCCCTAGCACAGCCAAGTGCAGACCCTTCCAATCACCTGGTAACCATACACATGGTCAAGCAATCCTCTAATCAGCCCTGCTGGGTGAAGCAAGCTCAGATCTCAGTAGGAAAGCTTTGTGAGCCTCCACAACATGTCCTGTTTTTGATTGTCAGTTGTCATTGCCATTTTGAGACTGGTGAGGTTTGTGAACCTGTTTCTCTTTTCACAGTCGGTTCCTGCCTTTGACTGAAAACCCTGCCTGTGTTTCCCAATGTTGTCTAAAACTGTGGCAGCTTGGTTTTAAATGATTGCTCACCAGAACGCATGCTCCTTTCTCTCAGAATCATTCATGGCCACACCTTTACGTAAATAAATGGTTCATGTCGTCCTGATTTAGCCTGTATGTATTATATTTGCCTTATATCTTTCTAAAACACTCAACATGGATTCTAAAAACAACACTATACATTGAATATTTTACACAAATTATCTCATTTAGTCCTCCTAACAGCTCCATTAAGTAGGTATTAATACTGTTTTAAAGAGTGGAAACCCTTGTGAAGTTGAACAACTTGGCCAAGTTAGTACAATAGGTGAGTATGGGATTGAGGCTCAAAGTGGATACCAATGTCCACGGTATTGGGACCCATCTGTGGTGAGTCATTTCCAGGTTCCTGGAGGACACATCATATCATTTGGGGAATGCATAAAAGTAAAATGATGCCCAGCTCCCACCTGCTCACTACTCTGCCTCCTACAGTGCCTACCTTGTCTGAGGCCAGTGAGGTTCCATAGTCCATCTACATCCACAACATACTTTTTTTTTTTTCTTGGAGCTGAGGACCGATCCCAGGGCCTTGTGCTTGCTAGGCAAACGCTCTACCACTGAGCTACATCTCCAACCCCTACTTTTAAACTTACTTTTAAAGATGTATTTCGTATCTTAAATTATGTGTGTGCGTTGCACACTGGGGTGGGGGTGGGGGTTCCACATGACTGCAGGTGCCCCTGGAGGCCAGAGGCATTGGATCCTCTGGAGCTGGAGTTGCAGGTGGGTGTGAGCTGCTGCCCAACATGGTTGCTGGCAACAGAACTCTATAGAACCACTGAGCCACCTCTGCAGGCCCCTCTATGATGTATTTTTAATGTATAACGGATGAAAACACTCCTTGGGAACCTAAAAAGTGTATTTAAACTTAATTATTATAATGCATTATAGAGCCAAATAAAGATTCGGGAACTCCAGGAGGAATAGACAGAGAAAAGTCAAGTGTTGGAGAGGGTAGGGTGAAAGGGAAAAGAGAGAACTTTGTGGGTTTGGTCACCTGGAAGCTGGGTATTTGAATACATGTTTCTCAGAGTGACAGCAACTTTTGCAAACTGGAGACCAAAATCCCGACCTTTCCACTAACAGCTGCCGTTCGTGGTTTCTGAGATCCGACGGAGTTAAGGCAGAGGTGTGTGACTTAGTGCCCTACTATGGTCTTTGCAAAATAACAGGAAATAAAATAACAATAAAGCGAAAATGAAAACTGAGATCTGAAAACAAATCGCTTGGAAATCATGGAAAACCCCTGTGCTTGTCCTCATAGTGAACACAAGAGGGCGCCTGGTTCCCGTGAGTCAAAGGCTGCCAGGAGCACACCAAATCGCATTCCTGCCCGTGTTATTTGAGAGGCATTGCTTAAAAGTCACCGTGCTTCTCAGTTACGGCCACCTCTTGTTTAGTGAATACCATCTCAGTTAATTTTATGGGTCTCGAAGACTTGCCTGTTCATCTAAAAAAAAAAAAACAAAACCCAGAAGTTCGATCAGGCACCAGGACCGGAAAGAAGGGTTCCAAAGGCATTGGTGGGGACCAACGAAGGCATCTTGGTGAGGACTTCAATGCTAGAATCCTGTAGGACACACGCTGTCCGAGCTGGAGACTGTTTATGCTTCTAACTTCCATACTCACAGAGCAAGCTCCCATAATTCCTCTGCTTCTCACTGGCATTTGTGCCAATGCCAAGGAGCACTCAAGAAAAAAATCTAACTAAAAAAATTTTATTTATTTATTTATTTATCTATCTATCTATCTATCTATCTATCTATCTATTTATTTATTTATTTATTTATTTTTTGTGGTAAAACAAAGGAGAAAAACGGATAAATAAACATTGTAGTTGTTATTTGGGGACAGCTATAGTTCTTATTTTGTGAAGGTTGATAGACCTGGGGAAGTTAAATACCACTAAGATTTTACCTCAGTGCCTGGAGAAGCCATCAAAAGGAAAAGGACAGAGTTGGGGAGCAAGAGGAATTAAGGTTTTTGTCATGGGTTTGAGGTGAAGGTTGTTTGTATAGGTGGACACTGTCAACAGGCAATTGGAAATGAGGGATACGAGGGCCTGTGTTGTCCCATAGGGAGATGAAGATACAGGGTTAGGACCCACTGACATGGAGTGCTGCGGCATGGATGGAGTCACTAAGAACGGTGTATTAGTGCCCTTCTAGCTGCTATGACAAAATACCTTCAAAAGCAATTTAAGGAGGCAGGGTTTCTCTTGGCTCGTGGTTTGAGGGCCCAGTCCGTCACCACAGCAGGAGCACGGTGAGGCAGTTAGCTGTGTTACATCTGCAGTCAGGAAGCAGAGGTGGGTGCTGATGCTCAGCTTGTTTCCTCCTTTTTTTTCAGTCCAGGCCCCCAACCCATGGAAGAATGACATGCACACCTAGGTAGGGTCTTCCCTCCTCAGCTAACCCCATCTAGAAACTTCCTCATAGGCATACCCAAGGTCTTGTCTCTTAAGTGACTCTAGGTCATACCAAGTTGACAATGAATATTAATGATCAGATGATGTTACTGTAGAAAAAGAAGGTGTCTTAGTTAGGGTTTCTTTTCTTTTTCTTTTTTTCCCCCGGTACAGGGTTTCTCTGTGTAGCTTTGCTGCCTGTCCTGGATCTCACTCTCTAGACCAGGCTGGCCTTGAACTCACAGAGATCCGCCTAGCTCTGCCTCCAGAGTATGGGATTAAAGGCGTGCGCCGCTGCCGCTGCCGCTGCCGCCACCACCCAGCTTAGTTAGGGTTTCTATTGCTGTGACAAAACACCATGACCAAAAGGCAAGTTGAGGAGGAAAGGGTTTATTTGGCTTACACTTCCACATTGCTGTTCATCACTGAAGGAAGTCAGGGTAGAAATTCAAATAGGGCAGGATCCATGGAACGGTGCTGCTTACTGGCTTGCTTCCCATGGTTTGCTCAGCCTGCTTTCTTATAGAACCCAGGACCACCAGCCCAGGGGTGGCACCACCTGCCATAGGCTGGGCCCTCCCGCATTATCACTAATTGAGAAAATGCCTTACAGCTGGATCTCATGGAGATACTTTCTCAGCTGAGGCTCCTTCCTCTGATGACTCTAGCTTATGTCACATTGACACATATAACCAGCCAGCACAGAAGGTATGGGGCCCAAGGACAGCCTTAGGGGCCTAGAAAGTAACAAGAAGGACCGAGACTGTGCTGCTGTCTAGGGAAGAGACCAGTCCTGGTGTTAGATGCTGCAGAGACACAGATAACAAAGACCAGAAGTTTTAACCTGAGAAACCTCTGACCACATTCAAAAGAATATGTTCCAGCAGAGAATTAGTAGTGCTCTAGTGGGTGGACAGGAATACCTTGTCATAGCAGAAGCAAGGACCTCAAGCCAGAAGCCAGCTTGACAAAAATCAACACGGCACTAACTGTTCCTTTTCTACTGCTGCTATAGCAAATTATTAAGTCACAACTTAGTGACTTCAAAAAATCAAATTTGGGCTCTGTAGAGGCCACCACAAGTCTCAGCAATCAAAGTGTCCACAATATTTTTAAAACGATGGCTAGTAGATCTGATAGCTGTATTCTAAGACAGAGCCTCTGGCTGCAACCTAAAGTTTGCAGGAAATACAGAGGTCAAGGGAACACAAGAAGTCCCCGAAGGGTGTAATGAGCCAAGTCCAGACATAGAAAGCTTCACTAACCAGGCGGTGGTGGTGCATGCCTTTAATCCCAGCACTCGGGAGGCAGAGCCAGGCGGATCTCTGTGAGCCAAGGCCAACCTGGGCTACAGAGCGAGTTCCAGGAAAGGTACAAAGCTACACAGAGAAACCCTGTCTCGAAAAAAACAAAACAAACAAACAACAACAAAAAGCTGCACTAATGACTCACTTCTCCAAACACTGTCAGAATAAAAAAATGAAGGCAAATCACCGTTGGGAGTGTTAGGAATACATCAACCAGTTGCAATGTATGGATTTGGTCTAGAATCTTAATTCAAACAAACTTAAAAATGCATAAGGCAATTAGGGAAATTGAAGCAGTGGCTGAATGCTTGATGATATTAAGAATGGGTTGATTGCCTTGGGCGTTACAATGAGATAGTTACAGATTAAGCTACATGGTGTCTGGGATTTGTATTAGAGTCACCTAGGGGCAAGGCCAGGGTTTGGTGGGGCAAGTGAAGAACTGGATAGACCATAGTGTGGCAGCAGCCAGGTGATGGAGACTTAGATACTCTTTAGTCCCCTTCGGCTTCCTCAGATGGTCTCAATTTTCTATAATCAAAAGAAATATCATAAAAGGTGATTTAGGCAGTTTGCATACTCTTTCATATGTTATTTTTTGAAATAAGGTTTCATGTTTCCCAGGCTGGCCCCGAACTTCCTATGTAGCTGAGGATGGTCTTGAAATGGATCCTTCGCCTCCCCTCCCCCAGCCTCCCCTCCCCCAGTGCTTGGATTACAAGTGTGCACCACCCCGTTCACCCTTCCTTCCTTCTTCCTTCCTTTCCTTTCTGAACAATTTGGTAAAAATATGGAGAAAAGAAGGCTAAAATTAAATGTCGTTGAAATAAGTTTTAATTATCCACCACATTAACAAGAAAGGCAAATAAATGTAGAAAAGGAAGAAAATATAGTCAATGTATTTTCTTTTTTGAATGTTCTTCATAGCAACAATAACATTTACGAAATTTCATTTAGCACACTCATAGCACACGATGGATGAGCATTTTTCTAAACACTTTTAAATACTGCTCAACAGACGGGTAAGTAGAACAGGGCACACTCCTAATCAGATGTTATTCTGCCTCACAAAAGAAGAGATTAGTTACTCTTGTTGCAACAAAATATCCCACAAGAGCAACTCAAGGAAAGGATTATTCTAATTCACTGCTCCGTGGGTGCTCCGTGGGTGCCCCGGAGCATCCAGACAGAGGAGAAACAGTGGTGGGAGCAGGAAGTGACTGGTCACATTGTGTCCAAAACAGGAAGCATAGAACAAGGATACTGACTTCCTCTTTCTAATCAGTCCAGGACTCTCGCCCATGAGATGGACCACCTACACTTAGGGGAGTCTTCCACCTCAATGAACCTAGTTTACAAAATCCTCACGAACATGCCCAAAGGCTTGTATTTTTGCTAATTCTGGGTCCTGCCAAATTGCCAATATCAACCATCAGAGAAGGAAACTCTAACCCCGGCACAACACTGGTGAACCTGGAAAACGTTATTCTAAATGAAACAAGCCAGGCACAGGGACAACTTTTGTGTGGTGATTCCACTTACACTCGGTATGTAAGAGCCATCAAATTCACAGAATGAGAAAGTAGAACAGAGGTTGCCCCAGGCAAGCAGGAGGAGAGGACAGGAGGATCACTGTCGGGAAAGATGAAAGCCAGTAACAGACCATTGCATGGATGTCTGCAGTATCACTGAGCTGAGCACTTAACAAGAGACTAAAATGCCAAGTTTTTCACATATGTTTTAGCACATATGCACCAACAACCTCATTCAAACTTTGTAGTTGTCTTTTAGGATAGATTAAACTGCTAATAGAGGCGTTTGACCTAGAGATATACCTGACTAGAGAGGCCATGGCTTTTGTCTGGACTGCCTGCAGCTCCAGCACATAGTCTATAAAACACTGGACGGTCTTGTTTGTGCTCATAATTTCCCAAGTAGTTTCCTTCTAATACGTGTTGTCATTATCCGTGGTGGGTACATGATATATCAGTGAATGGGCAGATCGCTGTTTACTGACCACCTCACTGTTGTCCTTTTTTTTGTTAGAGATTCCCTGTGGCATAAAAACACTACTGCAAACTTATTTTTCCATGCATCTTAGATTTTTTTAAAAATTCACATTAACTTTTACAGAAAGATCCAAATTTCATGGAGTGGATGAGTCTGGAAAACGGAGGGAGAAAGAGACTGGCTGTAGGTTGCAAGGAAGTCTGGAATGAGATGCAGGGAGGCGGGGAAGGGGTCATCAGGAATATAGCTGGGGTGTTTCCTGGGAAAGGAGATGACACCTTCCTAGAGGAGTGAGAAGGCCAAAAGCCTTGGGGAGAATGGGCGGACTGTGGAGCTGGAGTTGGGGACAGGGACTGAGAGAAGGACACGGGTGGTGTCCACGGTCACAGAGAGGTAACTGAAGAGCGTCATGGGAATGCCAAAGGTATGGAGTTCTGGGAATCAAGTAGCGAGTGAGGGGAGTGTAAGCCTGGAGGGCAACGGTGGTGACACATTTGATGTCGCAGTGTGCACTGGAAGACACCAGTCAGCAAGCACCTGGGACCTGCATCCCTCAACATCCCGGAAGAGGACTGGGAAAGTGGGTCAAAAGGATGACCATAGGCTGGGGACAAGCCTGATGGGCTCTGAGGGAAGCAACATCCCGCTTCCGCTCCCCTTCCTAGAGCTGCCCAGTCAATACCTAATCAATGTCGCTGACATCCTGATGGCCTTGCCATGGATTAAACAGCGATAAACGTCACACGTCACCTCCACTGTCACCACCACCCACCCTGGGGAACCATCCTTGCCAGTGCACCGTGTGCCAAGTAGTATTTTAAATGCTCTTGGGTTCTTCTGACATAATTTTCCCGGTAGCTCTCACGGGTCTTGTCCCTTGTCGGCTGGTGAGGAGATGAAAAGCTCAGGGGTGCACTGTCCCAAAGTTACACAGAGAGGTCACACCTCTGTGCCCTGGGTCACACTCCTCCTTCAGAAATCTGTACCCCGAGGCAGCACTCCAACTCCTAGCCCCCAGCCTCCTTGGGCAGCTTATTTTAACCTGAGCAACACACCCCACCTCCTTGGGGGTTTTATTCCTCTGTCACTACACAAGAAAGCCCAGTTATGTAGCCTTCAATTTCCTCTCTAGGTTTAGGAAAAGGATCTGAAAGTGAGAAACTAGAATCCAGTGGGGACAGAAAACAAAGTCTGAGAGCTGACCAGGGAAGGGGGAGGTGGCTGTTAGGAGGAATTGCCAGCTAAGATGGGAGCAAGGAAGCTCTTGATTCTCCCCTTTGGAGAAGGCCCAGGCTGAGCCACCTGCTGCACTATATTCTGTGTCCAGAAGGTGGCAGTGTCCTCATTAATGCCACAGGCCATCTTCAGCCTCCCAGTTAGACACACATCAATTTATTTCTTTGAAGTTAATTTTCAAATTTGTATTTGGTAACTTTGTATTTAACAATTGAAAGAGTTACATACATAATAAGTGTTTTCCAAAGCAGTTTCATAGGTTTGTAATCCCACCAGTCACTAGAAATACATAGATTCTCATCTCTCCACATCCTCACCACTAAACGTCTTTCCATATTTCCCTTCCCCTAACTCCTCCCCGATCTTGCCCACCTTCTCCCTACTCCACACTGTCCTTCTCAGTCTTAGAAAACAAACAGTGAGAAAAAGCAAACAAACCAGAATTTGAGAAAGAAAAATAACAGAAAGCACAAGGAAAACACACACACACACACACACACACACACACACACACACACACACACCAAAAACCATAAAAACATAAAATTGGAAGTCATAATATACAAGCAAAAGATCAGTAAGACAAAAAAAAAAATTCCAAACAAAGCAATCTGAGACTAAAAGTCTCCAAAATCTCCACTGAGTTCCTTTAGAGTTGACCATCTCCTGTTGGCTGTGGAGCCTACCCACCCTTAAGTGCGGTTAATATACCCCATGAGACTCCACGGGAGAAAATGGATTTTTCCTTCGCAAGTGAATGCCAGCTAGAGACAGCGTCTTGGCGAGGGATGGGAGCTCCCGGCCACTTTTCCCTCTCACTGCTGGGACCCTGGATGGCTTGAACCCGTACATGCTGCCACAGTCTCGGTGAGTTCCACATGTTCTCTGGAGTCTTCCATCCCCTCTCATTCTTAGGACCTTTCTACTCCTCTTCTGTATAACTTCCTGATCCCTGAGAGGAGGGTTTTTCAATTATTTTATCTTATATTTTGATTTCACAATGAGTATTTTAATGTTAAGTTTCCCTTTTATTGAAAATAGATTTTTTTCTCCTATAATGTATCCTAGTTTACAATTTCCCCTCCCATCCAGATTCTCCTCCTCTCTGTCTCTCAGTAGAAAACAAACAGGTTTCTGTGGGATAATAATGAATAGAATAAGACCAAACAAAAACTAACGTCAGAATAGGAAACAAACAAGAAAAAGAGTCCAAGAAAATACACAAGAAACAGACATAGATGCAGTGACTCGCTCATTCTTACACTCAGAAATCCCACAAAAAACTAAACTAGAAGCTATAATACATACACAAAGCACCTGTAGTGTAAAAAGAGAGAGAGAGAAAAAAAAACATGAAAAATAAGATAAAAAAAAAAAAGCTCCAACATGACATTATGAGACAAGAACCTCCAAAGACGTCATTGTGTTAGTTTTCTATTGGTCATCTGCTGCTGTGCGCGCAGCCTGCCCTTAAGAGTAGTTTCCCCAGTGAGACTCCCTTGGAGGAAACTAACTTTTCATTTTCAAGTGTTATCAGGTAGAGATAGCTTCTGAGTTAAGGATGTGCGCGTGTGTCCACTTTCAGCTCTTTCGGCTCTAGGACTTTATCTGGTGCAGACGCGTGCCAACCCTGGGAATGCTGCCTGGGTGTCTGTGAGTTCACTGTGCATTGGTCCTGGTGATCTAAACGGCCTTCCTTCCTCCATCCCCTCTGGCTCTTACCCCTTTTCTGCCTCCTCTTCCGCAGGGTTCCCTGAGCCCTGAGGGGAGAGAGTTGATGGAGACACCCTGTTTAGAGCTGACCCACTCCACTTTAGGAACTCCCCAGGAAGGCTGTAGCTGCCCACCTTGTGCCCACAGCATCCTTTGTTCCCATCACCCGAGATGCTAAGTCGGATGGCGCCTGGGGCTGTGGCACTCCGCCCTCCCTGGCTCCAGTCAGTTACCTCCCCCTGTCCTCACTCTGTCTCCCGTGGAGCTGCCAAGTCTCCATGACTGGGAGAGATGCAGAAAGGACAAGTGAGGAAATGGAGCCGCTCTTTGCTTCCTTCCCAAGTTCAAGCAGAAACGTCTTCATCTTTTCGTGTTTTGACTAGTACATGGGATTCAGTTTTAGTTAGTGGCTTGGCCCTGGAGAATGAATTGCCCAGAAGGAAAGCTGATGCGGAGGCAGCCCACACTCGGACGGCTGGACCAGTCACTACAACACAGGAGTTTTCACATACTCTTTGGTAAACAGGCTCTTTGGTGCCTCTGACTGGCCCAGCTGCCATGACCCTTTGGAACTCTCTACAGTTCCCACAATGCAACAGGAAGTAATTCCTGACCCAGCAGAAGCTGTTGGTTCCAGGGCAGTTCCAGTTGTTTGGGGCTGCAGCCAGACCAACGTATTGTCACTAATTCAATAACCATGTAAGACTGGCCAGAAGTGTGAGGACCTGAACAGATTTGATCTAGGGGCAGAAGCGGAGACATTCCACAGTGTTTTTGTTTTGTTGTTGTTGTTTGTTTGAGCTGAGGATCGAACCCAGGGTCTTCTACCACTGAGCTAAACCCCCAACCCCCAGAGTGTGTTTTAACACGTGGTGTGGGGAGGGGATGGCTTTAGAGTATCTGTTGCGCTATTATGAGTATGCTTTCAACATGAACTCCATAATAATGTGATGAAAAAGTGAGTCAAGATCACAAGCCAGAGAAATCCACACAAATCAACGTTACGCTGGCTTAAAACATAACACAAGTTCTACTTACAACAAAGAAACACACACAATTGTTTCAGAAAGTAGATTTTGTCAAGGAAGTAATTTTTAAATTCTGGGAAAAGAAAAATAAAAGCAAGGCATGGATACAAATGGAAAATGGGTATCAGCTTAAGACACTCAGAACAGTGAGATCAGCACCATCTTTAGGTGAGAGATGAGTGTGCTTCACATCATCTAAGTAACTAAGAAGGGGATGTGGGAGCTCCTATGCTCCTAGGGACCCAGTTGACTGGGCCACATTCTCATAGTCCCCCCCTCCCCCAGTGACCAGGCTTCACTCCTACAGTGACTCCCCAATGACCAGGCTTCACTCCTACAATGACCCCCTAATGACCAGGCTTCACTCCTACAGTGTTTCCCCCACTGACTAGACTTCACTCTCACAGTGACCCCACTAGCTGGGCTCCCTACCAAAGGGACCCTCTTGGCTGGGTCACTTACCAGCACTTAGCACCAAAGAATGGAACGAAAAAAAAAAAAAAAAAAAAAACTAAGTAGCTGGTGCTTGAGGTCCCAGAGTCCCCACGTGGTGGCGCTGGTGTCGAAACGCCGCTCTGCTTGACACCAACGCTATCTTTGCCACCGGACAAGGCGGTCTGCCAATTAAGATAATGCCACTAAATATGAGCGTCTAAGCGATAAAGAGCTATATAAAAATGCTGATTATTAAGAACGGTGTGCTAGCCGGGTGGTGGTGGCCGGGTGGTGGTGGCACACGCCTTTAATCCCAGCACTCGGGAGGCAGAGCCAGGCAGATCTTTGTGAGTTCGAGGCCAGCCTGGGCTACCAAGTGAGTTCCAGGAAAGGTGCAAAGCTACACAGAGAAACCCTGTCTCGAAAAACCACAAAAAAAAAAAAAAAAAAAAAAAAAAACCGGTGTGCTCCCTGCAGCTCCCACATGCCTTGTGTTCTCCCCTTCCTTAAGTTTCTACCATCACAGATTTAGATGCTGGAGAGAAGATACTAGCCTGGTTTGTCTGCATCACAGCAACAAATGCAGAGTGAGGACCTGTCTGTGCTCAACTAAAGCCTCCATCTGTGCCAGATGGAAAAGGAAATCGACGTACTTAATGCATAGAGACAGGAGGCTGAAGACGGTGAACACGGGAGTCTACCGAGCTCAGGAGCTGGCTTCTGTTCAGCCTGTTGCATCCCTAATTCCCAATGTCACCCCTTTAACGCTTTACTGGCCCCTCCCTGCACCCCAGCAAAGCAGAGATGGTAGGAGAAACTCCACTTTGGTAGCACATCAGGTGGCAGAATTTAATCCCCTGGGGAAAATGCTGGGACTGGATGAGGCCAGCTGTAGGGCAATGCTGAATTACCTCACTCTGATTTCTCTAACAAGTCAGTTGTTAGCCGGCATAATAAATCGGTGACATATTAGGGCTCTTTTCCAGACAGTGGGTGCACTCCTTCCTTGCTCAGGACCAATATTTATGAGTTCCTGGCTTCAGGACACTATTATAAGCAGGTATATGTATGTATATATATATATAAGTATATATATTTAATGCTATATTTCAATTAAAAAATATGGTTCAGGAGACAAAGACAGGCAGATCTCATCTGAGTTGCAGTACCAACAGGAATAACACAAGGAAACCGAAGGAGGGGGAAGGCAGGACATGGTAACATGCTTTCATTTCTTGCACTTGGGAGGCAGAAAGAAGCACGTCTTTGAGTTCAAAGCCAGCTTACCGTAAAGAGTTTCACGATAACCAGGACACCAGGACGCTTGGTAACAAATAACATTCATGAAAAGAACAAAAGCAATGGTAAAAACCACAAAACCTAAGCAGAGACAAATAGATGAAGAATTCATAAGACCTTTCTTTTAAGACAAGGTTAGAAAACCCCCGAGGGGGTGCACCGTTCCTGGAGGTACTGCAATACCAGGTCGATGCGTGGAGTGGACGGAGCAATCTCCTATTCCAACTCCTAATTCCAAAAATCCATTTAATATATTGTCCTCGGATAGAGGACGTATCAGATATTAAACTGATAAGAACAGATACTACACTTGATCTTAGCCAAAAGGCCGAGAAGCGATACTGAGCACAGTGCCCATACGGAGGCCGTCCTCTCATCGTCCCTCTTAAACTCATGGTGAGTTTTTTCGAGTGAGGCTCTGTTTCCCTTCTGTGCCAGCCACTTCTCCGGTGATCACCACTGGACCCCGCAGGTTTCACAAGAAACTCGCATGCGTGAGAGACCCTCGCTTTTCTCCCCAACGGAAGCATGGTCGCTGAGAGATTTGCATGCTCCGCCCTGCCGCGGAGGGGCGTGGCCACCGCGAGCCGACTCCACCCCGGAGCTGTCCAAGGATCCCTGTGTGAGAGGCAGACTTCCTCTTACGTTGCAAGTGAAGATTGAGGCAAAGGATGACTAGATGGACTGCAAAGCAGTTTAAGGGAGGGAGCTCTTGGAGGCCGGCGGTCCGTTCTTTGTCGAAGACAACATGATGACGTACAGCACACGCAAGAAAAGCCCAGACTTTAGTATACTTAGTTAATTAAGTAGCTAATTAGTTTATAAACAAGATTTCACAACATAGCCCTGCCTGGCTTCAAATTTGTGATTCTTCTGCCTCGGTCTCCCAGGTCCTAGGATTGTAGGTATGGCATCTAAAAGTTGAGAAGTACATTTCCCGTAGTGTGGCTTGGGTTCTTCCTTCCTTCCTTCCTTCCTTCCTTCCTTCCTTCCTTCCTTCCTTCCTTCCTTATTTCTTTCCCCTTTTTCTGAGGCAAGGTGTTCTGGAACTCAATATATAGTCCATGTTATGGGGTAGTCACCAGATAAGACTGCTCAGACAAGGGTTTAAGCCAATAGAAAGTCTGTGTTAAGCCGGCCAGCAGCTACACTGCCTGTTTGGGATCCCAGTGTACCCCTGAACCTTTCTCAGGGTGAGCTTTTAAGCACAAAAACCATATCCTGGGTTGACATACTTCAGCTAACAAGAACAGTTAGCCAGAAGCAGAACTACAGAAGCCAAAAAGCAAGGTTGGCACATTTAGAGACTGCCAGAACTATGGACTTTGATGGATTAGGCCTTTGTTTTAGTTTTGACAGGTTGTATTGTCTACATGCTGAGTTTTACAGCCTGAATGGTACTGCCATCATGGAGTCAGTTGTGCTAAGATCTGGGAGCGTACTAGGGTCCAGTGCCCTGTTATAGTCCATACTGGCTTTGAACTTGAAATCGTCCTGCCTCAGCATCCTGAGTGCTGGAATTAAGAGCTTGGGCCACCATTTTTTGTTTGTTTGTTTTTTTCAGACAGAGTTTCTCTGTGTAGCCTTGGCTATCCTAAAACTCAGAGACCCACCTGCCTCCAAGCACTGAGATTAAAGAAGTGTGCCATCATGCCCAGCTCTGTATTTATTAATTTATTTATTTTTCTGAGCCAAATTTGAAGCAAGCTTTATTAAATACTGGCCAAGACCATGGACACTGGCTAGGTCCATACCCGGGACTCCCAGAGTATGGCGGTGAATTACATTAGTTAGAGGCTTATAAAGGCGAAACCCCCAAGGCTTCGTACTTCCCACCTTCATCCAATCAGGGGCAACCATACATCCTGACATACTTCTTACCTCTCAACTACTGTGATCAAGCACATCTTGCGCAGTTGGGGCAACCAAGCTTCTTTTTTAAATTAATTAATTAATTAATTGTTGTGGGATGGTCTGTATGTCAAATTGCTCTGATTGGTCAATAAATAAAACATTGATTGGGCAGTAGCCAGGCAGGAAGTATAGGTGGGACTAACAGAGAGGAGAATTAAGAGAACAGGAAGGGGAAGGGAGACACTGCCAGCCGCTGCCATGACAAGCAGCATGTGAAGATGCTGGTAAGCCACGAGCCACATGGCAAGGTATAGATTTATAGAAATGGATTAATTTAAGATATAAGAACAGTTAGCAAGAAGCCTGCCACAGCCATACAGTTTGTAAATAATATAAGAGTCTGTGTGTTTATTTTATAAGTGGGCTCCGGGACTGGCAGGATTTGGCGGAAGCTGGAGAGAAACTCTACAGCTACAATTAATTAATTTTTTCTATTATCAGCTTGATACAGTACAAATTCTTATCCTAATAGTGAAATGTTTCCCTGAGGCTTGCCCAGTGATTGAGTAAAACCAAAACTTATTATAAGCCACAGTCATCCTAGGGTCCCCCTTGCTATGTAGCCTCCCTGGTTCTGTGGGTTGCAGTCTGATTGTTCTTTGCTTTATATCTAGAATCCACTTATGAGTGAGTACACACCATGTTTGTCCTTCTGGGTTTGGGTTACCTCACTCAGGATGATATTTTCTACTTCCATCCATTTGCCTGCAAATTTCATGCTGTCATTGTTTTTCTCTGCTGAGTAGTACTCCATTGTGTATATGTACCACATTTTCTTAATCCATTCTTCAGTTGGTAGGCATCTAGGTTGTTTCCAGGTTCTGGTTATTACAAATAGTGCTGCTATGAACATAGTTGAGCATGTATCTTTGTGGAATTGAGCATTCCTTGTGTATATGCCCAAGAGTGGTATGGCTGCGTCTTGAGGTAGATCGATTCCCAATTTTCTGAGAAACTGCCATACCGATTTCCACAGTGGTTGTACAAGTTTGCATTCCCACCAACAGTGGAGGAGTGTTCACTTTGCTCCACATCCTCTCCAACATAGACTGTCATTAGCGTTTTTGATCATAGCCATTCTGACAGGTGTAAGGTGGTTTCTCAGAGTCGTTTTGATGTGCATTTCTCTGATGATTAAGGATGTTGAGCTTTTCTTTAAATGTCTTTCAGCCATTTGTGATTCTTCTTTTGAGAATTCTCTATTTAGCTCTTTAGCCCATTTTTTAATTCGATTGTTCAGTATTTTGATGACTCATTTCTTGAGTTCCTTTATATACTTTGGAGATCAGTCCTCTGTCAGATGTGGGGTTGGTGAAGGTCTTTTCCCATTCTGTAGGCTGTCTTTTTGTTTTATTGACCATGTCTTTTGATCTATAAAAGCTTCTCAGTTTCAAGAGGTCCCATTTATTAATTGTTGTGCTCAGTGACTGTGCTATTGGTGTTATATTTAGGAAGTGATCTCCTGTGCCAATGCGTTCAAGAGTACTTCCTACTTTCTCTTCTATTAAGTTTAGTGTAACTGGATTTATGTTGAGGTTTTTGATCCACTTGAACTTGAGTTTTGTGCACGGTGACAGATATGGCTCTATTTGTAATCTTTTACATATTGACATCCAGTTATGCCAGCACCATTTGTTGAAGATACTTTCTTTTTTCCATTGTATAGTTTTGGCTTCTTTGTCAAAAATCAGGTGTTCATATATGCATGGATTAATGTCAAGGTCTTCAATTCGATTCCATTGGTCCGTATGTCGGTTTTTATACCAGTACCAAGCTGTTTTTATTACTATAGCTCTATAGTAGAGTTTGAGGTCAGGGATGGTGATGCCTCCAAGGGTTGCTTTATCGTATAGGATTCTTTTAGCTATCCTGGGTCTTTTGTTTTTCCGTATGAAGTTGAGTATTGTTCTTTCCAAGTCTGTGAAGAATTATGTTGGGATTTTGATGGGGATTGCATTGAATCTGTAGATTGTATAAGCAGGTTTTGATGTTTCAGTCGCTCCCTGTGGCGTGGAGACAGAAAAGGCTTATGAGGAGATGGCGAATTCCCTTGGATTTTTGGTGCTTTTATTTTCTTTTTCCACAGCCTAGTTTTGCAGTTTTAAACTAATTTTTAAGATAAATGGAGAACTTTCGAGTTTCCCGAAGGCATTTTCACTCAGCTGTGTCACGCCACCTGGCACCTCAAGGGTCAGAAACAATCTGGTAGGTAAACAACAGCCACCGATGATAACAGGCCACACGAGGGCGACTCTCCGGCTCCTAAAAGCAGGATGGAGCTGATATCAGGACACAGGTGCAGAACCTTAGGACATGACCTAGAAAGACCTTCAGCGCCTGGCAGGACCAACAGAATGTGAGCAATGAGAACAGGGACTCGTGGATCTGGGTTAGAATGAGTGTACAGTCAGTACTTGCAGGATGGAGCAGAAAAAAATGGAGCAATGGGGGGCACCTTCTACTATCAAAGTATCTGCGACCCAGCAAGTCTGGAATACCCTGATCCAAGAGGCAGATATGAGCATGCTTGTTGTCTCATGGTCTACGGATAGGTCTGTAATACAGAGTTTTCTTTTTGTCAAATAAAAACAATACCAACACCAAATGCTTTTGTGTTGGCTTTTATGCATGTTGGACAGCCAGCCCTTCCAATGTTACCACCATCAGATCAACAGTGCATTCAAAGCAGCTCACGAAGGGAATCAGTATGATCAGCCACGCAGAATGCTCAAGAGAACTTTGCTCTGGCCTTAGTTAACTATTGGAAGCCTTTGCTTGAAGAGAGAAGGCAGAGGAAATTTGCCCTGTCAAGAGTGTTAAGCAGGACCAATGATTGCATCTTTAATATTATACATTTAAAATAATTAAAGTTTAAAGGGAAAAACACTTGATCCTCCCTTTCATAATTCTACAATTTTCCACCTTTGTTCTTTATTCTGGTCTTGGTCTGTAACATTGCATCGCCACTAGGAACAGCTTAGAGGCTTGGACAGTCTTGTGGCCAATTTCAGGGATACGAGCCATCAGCCTTCAGTTGGGCAGTCAGCCATGGCTGCACACAGAACTTGAGTTAGATCTAAGTCTGCTAAATCAGGATTGCCCTGAGGCGTGTGAGGAGACCACGGTTCGGGATAGTCAATCGCACCGAACACTCTGAGATTGTTAATAAAGTTAACCTTGAATGAGGGGTCGGAGTCAGAAACTAGCTGACTGGAATTAACCATAGAGAAGCCAGGAATAAGGATAAGGAAGAGGACAGGCAGGAGAAGGGAAAGTCTTGGCATTCGCACGCTCTGTTCGATCTGGGAAGCGTGGAGAGAGGGTCAGCTGGTTGTTCTTCCATTGCTTTCTTGATCTATCAGGTTTTTACCCCGATATTGGACTGTCACGTTTTTATTAATAATAGAGCATTTTAGACAAACAATTCAACCAAGAAGGATAGCCCACTTTTCAGGGCCTCTCTCTGGTCATAGATAAATGATTAAAACAAGGGTGGATTCTTATGCTATTAGATTTAAGGCCCTAGTATCATTTCCAGTCTCCAGGGGACCATTAAGAATGAGCCATTACATGAAGAGCACTTGCCAGGCTCCAGGGAAAAGACTCTTACCAAAGAGAAGATTGCGGTATTTAATGGACACACTATGCATATTCTGAAGGGGTTGGCGTGAGGCGGAAGCATACTGAATGTGCTCATGTGTGTATATTATGGTGTAGAATGGCTACCACTGCTGGCTTTTCACCTGCAGAAGCTGAGTGAGGGGCGTATACAGTCACCATTGGAAACGGCTGGGTCCTGTGACAGTGAGAAAATAAGGCACTAGGGTGTTTGGCTGTCAGTGACAGTGACAGGTGAGACCTGTCAAAGCCTGGGTGGATAAAGGGAGCCTTAAACATGGTCCAATAAGTCAGGCGGTGGCTGACACACTCAGGAGAGGTGTTGTCCCATCCCATGAAGGATGAGAGTGTACTGTTGCGGCCTAGCACACAGCAACTCAGGCTTGCTCTTCTGCACACATATGGGTGGTCTCTGAACTCCACCATGATTGAGTTAAGACTTCCATCTTCTGCACACATATGGGTGGTCTCTGAACTCCACCATGATTGGGTTAAGACTTCACCATCGTGGCTTTCCCATGTCTAATTCTGGAACAATTTAGCATCTTCACATTTGCCTTGATATGAGGTTTTTGCCTTTGTTCTGTTGTATAGTAAACCCTACCAGAGACCACCCCATGAACAATCTTATAGCTTAAAAAAAAAAAAAGTCTTTATTGCCAGCAGGCAGCCGCACGGAGAACTTTCCCGAATCATTCAGGCCAGAGCCTTCCAGTCCTTTGTCTTTTATGCACAAAATCCACATCCTGGTTGGCACACTTCAGTTAGCAAGAAGTGGAACTACAGAAGCCAAAAATCAAGGGTAGTACATTTAAGGACTTTCCTGGATCCTGGAACTATGGACTAGGTCTTTGATGGATTAGGTCTTTATTCCCATTTCAGCAGGTGTTGAGGACCTATGTGCTGGGTTTTAAGTTCAAAATGGTACCTCCAACGTGGCGTCTATGCTGTGCTAGAGTCTTGGAACCTGTTACAGTTCTGGTCTGGTGGAGGCTTGCTACCTCTCCTCCAGAGGCACCCTGGATCAAAGGCACAAAGCTCTATGACCTTGGACTTTTGTGAGCCTTCGTGTCCTTATAAGGAGAATGGTAATGGTACCTGCTTCCTGTGGCTGTCACAAGAACTGTGGAACCATGGTGATTTCTTTCCTTACTTTTGGGGTACTAGATATTAAACCTGGACCACTAAGTTATATATCCAGCCCTACTTTTGTGTGTTTTTAAAAGACAACTAGGTAGACATGGCCTTGAAAAACCCTTATTAGTCTTTTGTTTTTAGACCTGGAGGAGCTATGAGTTCAAGGAGTTCTTATTTATTTTGGAAAAAAAAATAACTAGAAGGGAAAATTTTATTTTCTTTCCAAACAGGAAAATCTCCAGTATAAGTATAAATAAAATTTCATATACCACTGCATTCATTCAACCAACATAGGATAAGTTCTGTTTATTTTATTTAACAGGAAGTATTTACACAACCTTTGTAGGGAGCAGACATGGGACTTGTGCTTTGTGAATAGGAAAGAACTCCATCTTCATAAGAGCCCATACTGTGTAGAAAGTAAAGTCACTATTGGTCATACGAGAGCAGAATCCCCACTGAGGGGCCCTAGCATCAGGACCCAGGCATTTGTCATTGTGCCATCCCCCAGCAGCTGGCTGTAGTGACCGGTCTATTTCCCACTGTGTCGTGTCTTCTGCCTAGGACAGTGCCTGGTCTGCACGGGCACTCAAATATGGGTTGAGCCTGGCTGCCCTGCCACTGTCTGAAAACCTCTCAACAAACTGTAACACACAGCTTCTTCTAACACACTGAGCATATCATTCATCCCCCAAACGAGGGCACTATTAATCCTTACGGCGGAAAAACAAGTTTAATCCAGGACGTCTCGGGCGAAGCAGAGTGTATGGTGACCTGCGTTACGACTGTCATACAGGGAGGAGATGGAATCAAGGCACAGGAGGTTCAATAACCTGGTCAAGATCACATACTGGTGAGTTGTGCCAAGAGGACTGGAAACGGGGTCACTCCAGAGGCTTCAGTGGTGGCATGCTGCTCCGGGGGGTGGGGAGATAAAACCTGCAGTGCTGCATAGCCATTTATCCTCCTACCCCACACTACACCCACAATGCCCACCTCTCTTCTAAGACGTGCACCAAGGAGAGCATCAGTGTACCTCATTTTTTTTTTTTTTTCTGGAGCTAAGGACCGAACCCAGGGCCTTGTGCTTGCTAGGCAAGCACTCTACCACTGAGCTAAATCCCCAACCCCAGTATTCTTGTGATTAATCTTTTTTTTTTTTTTTGAGACAGGGTTTCTCTGTGTAGCTTTGTGCCTTGCCTGGATCTCGCTTTGTAGACCAGGCTGGCCTTGAACTCACAAAGATCCACCTGGCTCTGCCTCCCAAGTGCTGGGATTAAAGGTGTGTGCCACCACCGCCCGGCCAGTGTACCTCTTTGTCTCCCAAGTCATCTTTGAAGAAAGGTCTCCGCAGGAAATGGACACACTCACACACGGGGATGTGCTTGCTGAAAACATTCCGAAAATATCATCCCAGCAATATTTATTAAATGTTAACTCAAAATATCTGGGGTACACACACACACACACACACACACACCGAAAATATCATCCCAGCAATATTTATTAAATGTTAACTCAAAATATCTGGGGTACACACACACACACACACACACACACACACACACACACACACACACCGAAAATATCATCCCAGCAATATTTATTAAATGTTAACTCAAAATATCTGGGGTACACACACACACACACACACACACACACACACACACACACACGCGCGCGCGCGCGCACACACGCACGCACACACACACACACACACACAGAGTTGGTTTTTCAAGACAGGGTCTAACTATGTAGACCAGGCTAGCTTCAGACGTACAGCTCACAGAGACCCACCTGCCTCTGCCTCCCAAGGGCTGGGCTCAAAGGTGTGTGCCACCACAGCCTGGTGTATCTTTCTGCAATTGATTTCTAGTTAAATTCTTTTATAGTCTGAGAACATTCTTTGCCATATTTCTATTCTCCTTTTACATTTTATCAAATTTATTGATTTATTTGGGTGCCCATAGATGTGTGGGTGCTGTGTGTATGAAGGTCAGAAGACAACTTACAGGGTTCTCTTCTCTATGCCCATCATCTAGGGTCCTGGGATTGAATTTAGGTTATCAGGCTTGGCAGCAAGCACCTTAACCTGATGAGCCATCTTGTAGCCCCCAAACCCCAGACTGCTATTCTTTTTTTCTTTTTTTTTCTTTTTTGGTTTTTTGAGACAGGGTTTCTCTGTGTAGTTTTGGTGCCTGTCCTGGATCTCTCTCTGTAGACCAGGCTGGCCTCGAACTCACAGAGATCCACCTGGCTCTACCTCCCAAGTGCTGGGATTAAAGGCGTGCGCCACCACCACCTGGCTCAGACTGCTATTCTTTTCCACAAAAAACGTTAAGGTTATTTTCTGGCACCTTCTTGGTGCTCCCTAGCCATCACACACTCCAACACTGTGCAATCCGTTGGACTCAGTGCAGACTTCTACAAATGGTGGCGTGATACCATGGGCTAGTATTGTACAGGTCTTCTGGTTTGTTTTGTTTGGGTTTGATTTGGTTTGGGTTTTGCCTCTTCTGACTGTTCATCCTCACAGTTCCCGAGAGAAGTGTTGAAGTCAGTTATAATTTAATTTTGTCTCTCTTTAATGTAGTCCTGTCTGGTTTGGCTTCAGGCACTTGGTGCATTCACAATTATGATCGTTATGTTGTCTCGCAGAATTAACCCTTTATCATGCAGTAGCACTCTTCTCCCTGCTAACAGCCCTTGCTCTAAAATCTGCTTTGCTATAAGTATGATTTTTAGTATGCCTTTAAAATTCTTTTCTTTTATTTATTTTATGTGTATGGGTGTTTTTACCTGTATGCATGTCTGCGTACCATATGCATGCCTGGTTCCTGCAGAGTCCAGAAGAGGGCATCAGATCTCCTGGAACCGGAGTTACAGACAGTTGTGAACCACTGCATGGATGCTGGGAATTGAACCAAGGACCCCCGGAAGAGTAGCTAGAGCTCCTAACTGCTGAGCCAACTCTCTGATCCAGCACACTTTCTTTTGGCTAATGTTTATATAGTATTTTATTGTCCACACTTTACTTTGTATCTGCATTCAAACTTTACACGGGTTTTCAAAAACATATAATAGAGCCTGTCTTAGTTAGGGTTACTATTCCTGTCTGAAACACTGTGACCAAAAGCAAGTTGAGTAACAAAGACTATTGGGTCCAGCCTCTAATAGCCTTTTCCCAGGGTCCATGGAAGAATCTAACAACTAGCTGAGGAATCTAATCTTAACGATATCAAATCAATCTACATACATGAAACTCTTTAGTCCATTCACTTTATTCTTCTGGATCAGTTCTCTCTCTACACGGCTGCTATTCTGCTCTCTTACTCAGCTCCTTTCTTGCCTGATTTCTCTCTACATTTTTCTGCTGTTCCCTCTATGTGCCATCTTAATTCCTTCATCTAGTTCTGCCCCATCTAGGTTCTCATCCGTCTAGTTCTTCCCATCTTAGCTCCTTTCTTTATTCTTCTAAGTTCTCTCTTGTTCTTCCCCATCTAGTTCTTCCCATCTCAGTCTTTCTCATCTTGTTCTTTCCCATCTTCCATCTTGTTCTTCTAGTACCCCTTCTCTTCTCTCTTTTCTTCTCTCCTGAGTCCATTTTAAATACACACACAATCTGTAGTTCTCTGGTTCAAGCGCTTTCTGGTCAGGCGGGGCAGGTCTGCTTGGTAGCTAGGCACCCTGTGTCACAGCTGGAAGTACCTGGTAAGTAAAAGCCCTTTACTTCTGGGTTAATTGTTAAAGAGAGCTCTAGAATTAGAAATAATACTTGAAGGAGAGGAGGGTTAAGCTTAATTAGCACATTCACCAGGCCTTCACTAACAGACGTCTAGATGCTTATCTGTCTGCAGTCGGTTCTTAGGAAGTCTAGGAAGTATCTCAGATAAGAGACTTTCCTCTGGAGAAGGTCCTGGCCAGATGTTGCTAATGACAATAATTACAGAAAGGCCTGAAAGTAGGGGTCTGGCTGTGTAACTGCTTTTAGCACAGTTGGGAGATGTATATCCAAATACTTCAATTGTATAGGAGAAATTGTGTCCCATGAATGATCAAACACACTGTTCTAGGAATGGAAAAGCTACAATAGCACACAAGAAATTCATACCAGGAAACGGCTGGTATTCAAAAGCCAACATCACCAAGATTCCTTAAGCCTTGGCTTTATCCTCTGGAAAGGCCCTTGGCTTCTTCAAGGTGTAGCTTTGTCAGAGTCATCCGAATTCTTCTTCATATTTCTACGGCCCGTAGCAGTTGAAGAGGAAAAGGTTTATTTCACTCATAGTTTCATATAGCAGTTCTTCATCAAAAGCAGTGAGGGCAGGAATTCATGCAGGGCAGGAGCCTGGAGGCAGGCACTGATGCAGAAGCTGAAAGGACCGAGCAGATACCATAACAGGCTGTCAGTCTTCTCTCAGACATCAGGCCTCAATTTCAGTTTCCTGAGAATTGAGCAAGCAGTTTCTGGGAGAGCCATGAACAAAAGACATAGTCCTTGCAGTAGCTCCCTTTCTGCACATACTCTGCTCAAGGTTCAGTCAATTGTTTACTGTCTGGGACCCCTCACCAACTTAGAGCTACGTGCATGGGTCAATGTGAACATGTGAGGCCAGCCAGCCTCCATGGAAACTCAAGGACAGAGCCTGGGCCACTGAGTCAGCCCCCCCAGTCAGTATGTGCTAGGCCAGCCAGCCCCCATGGCAGCTCAAGGACAGAGCCTGGGACTTGTTTAGGCCTACCCAAAATGATAACTGTAACCCCTAACCAGTAAATTCAAAGGTTACACACCCTCACCCAATCATGTGACACAGAGGCTTGTACCACCCTGTTTGTGGTTTTTCCTTTTAAAAACCCCTCACTCTGAGAGCTCAGGGCTGTTCCCCCCTCCCCAACAAGCCTGGGCTCGCTTGTTATCAATAAACCACTGTGTGTTTGGCATCAGATATTGGCTCTGTGGTGGTCTTGCTTGGGGGTCTTGAGATGCATGCACAACAAAGCCATGGAGGGGTGTGTGGGAGCCCAGCTGGGAGACTGGCTCCTACATTTTATGACAGGGTACCCTTGAGGAGTGAGGGATAAGAGATATTAGACAGAAGGATAAAGGGGAAAGAAACAGATAGAAACACAGGATAAGCCGGGCGGTGGTGGCGCACGCCTTTAATCCCAGCACTCGGGAGGCAGAGCCAGGCGGATCTCTGTGAGTTCAAGGCCAGCCTGGTCTCCAAAGCGAGTTCCAGGAAAGGCGCAAAGCTACACAGAGAAACCCTGTCTCGAAAAACCAAAAAAAAAAAAAAAAAAAAAAAAAAAAAAAAAAAAGAAACACAGGATAGCCTCAGGAGGGCCTGGATCATTATCCACTGGCCCCTCCTGTCGCTTCTAAAGGGCTTTTTATAGGAATACCAAGGGGTGGAGCAGAAGACCGTCCCCTAGCACAGCCAAGTGCAGACCCTTTCCAATCACCTGGTAACCACACATGTGGTCAAGCAATCCTCTAATGCAGCCCTGCTGGGTAAAGCAAGCTCAGATCTCACTAGGAAAACTTTGTGGGCCTCCACAGGAGTGTTGCTTGTTGATTTGCTTGGATTGCTCAGCCTGTTTTCTTATAAAATCCAGAACCATAAAACCAGGGATGGCCCACCCACAATGGTCTGGGTCTCCCCCATCAATCACTAATTAAGAAAATGTTCTTTAGGCTTGCATATAGTCCAATGTAATGGGGATATTTTCTTTCTTTCTTTCTTTTATTTAATTTATTTATTTTTATTTTTTGTGCATTGGTGTTTTGCCTGCATGTATGTCTGTGTGAAGATTCCCTGGGAGCTGGAGTTACAGATAGTTGTGAGCGGCCATGTGGATGCTGAGACTTGAACCCAGGTCCAACTTGAAGAACAACCACTGCTTTTAATCACTGAGCCATCTCTCCAGCCCATGGGGCATTTTCTTAATTGAGGTCCCCTCCTCTCAGATGACTTTGGCTTGTGTCAAGTTGGCACAAAACCATGCAGCACAGAGCCTTATTTTTATTTAGTCTGACAGTGTTTGCCTTTTACTTAGCATGTTTGGATAAAGTATTTAACTATTGATGGCTGGATTCCGGTCTATATAGTTTTATTATTTTGCTACTTGCTTTTGACTTCTATGGGGTTTGTTGTTTGTTTGTTTGTTTTTGTTTTTTAGAGACAGGGTTTCTCTATGTTACTGCTTTGGCTGTCCTAGAACTCACTTTGTAAATCAGGCTGGCCTTGAACTCAGAGATCTGCCTGCCTCTGCCTCCCAAGTGCTGGGATTAAAGGTGTGTGCTGCTAATGCTCAGCTTGTTTTTGTTTTGTTTTGTTTTTTCTATTTCCCCTTGTTAGGCCTTCTTTGGGAATTTTTAAAAATTCCATTTTACTTGTGTTTTGGACTTGGGGCTGTATCTCTTTGTACATGTTTTTCTTTAGTGACAGCTCTAGGGATTATATGTACATTTTCCAACTTCTGTAGCTTAGAGTTAACTCTGTAAAATGTAGAAGCCTTGCAATTGCATGTACTCTCTATAACCTGCAACTCCCCATATCTGCCATGTATATATGTACACATTTTGCTTTCCACAGTTGCATAGATACTTAATAGCTTAAGAAGAAAAGATTCCTTTCTGCATCTATTCACATTGATGTCAACAGGCCGTTAGCATTTCTAGTGCCTTTGTCCATGCTTGGAGAACAAACATTCCCTGGGGTCAGTTTCCTTGTAAAGCAGGCCAGCTACCAGATTGAGAAAAGATCATCTGTAGACAAATTCCTGACATTTCTTCCGTCAGAAACTTGATTTCACCTTCATTCTTGGAAGTTCTTTCTCAGTCTATAGTTAATATAAAATCCTGGATTGAATCCTTTCCTTTAACCCTTTTAAAGTATGCTCTTGTTCCTGTGTCTTTTAGACTCGGTGGTTTCTGATAAAAAAATCTGTGATGGTTTCTCTGTATCGAATATATTATTCTTTACTAGTTGACCTTAAGAGTTTTTGTGTGTGTGGTTTCAGATATTTAGTTATAAAGTGTCTAGGAACTTTAAAATATACTTACTTTGATTGGGAATGCTGAGTATCTTAAATCTATGCACATAGGTTTTTCAGCAAATTTGCCAAGTTTTCACCCATTATTTCTTTAAATTCCTTTTCTTCTTAATTTTTTCTTAGTCTTGGATTCTAATTGTATGAATATTTGGCCTTGATCTTTTGGTAGTCTTTTCAGTCAGAGTTCAATGGAGAAACAGAACAATAGGATAGTTTGGTCTATCTATCTATCTATCTATCTATCTATCTATCTATCTATCTATCTATCATCTGTCTGTCTATCTAAACCATCTGTCTATCTGAGAGAGAACAGCTTAAGGGAGGAAGGTCTATCTGGCTCACAATTTAGAGGCCTCAGCTCCTGGAAGCTGCCCCCATTGCTTCTCAGCCTGTGGTGAAGTGGTGCATCATCATGGAAAGCCATGGTGGAGCACAGCTATTCAATTCTTCCCAGGTAGGAAGCAGAGCTGGAACAGGAAGGGGCCAGAGCAAGAGACGGCCTTTGGAGACACACCACCAGTTCCCTTCTTCCTCCACTGAGGTCTCACCTCCACCACCTTCCAATAGTCCATTCAAACTTTGAATCCATCAGTGAACTGAACCATTAACTAGGTCATAGCCCTGGTGATCTTTGGAAAAATCCACAGACATACCCCAAGGGGTGCTTTACTGATTTCTTAAGAAATATCCACCTAGTCATTGACAATGATGACTAACCATCACTCCAGGGAGCTGCTGGAAAGACTTACTTTGAATCCAATGCCCCAAGAGCCACAAGCCATGCCTGGAAGCCATGCCTGGAAGCAGAACATGAATGTCCAGCTTAATAGGATGCTCCTGGGGAGCTTTGCTTTTCTGCAGTGCTATGGACCAAGCCCAAGGCCTTGGCACATAATAGACAAGCACTCTACCACCTGGTTATACTTCCCACCCATCAAACAGGAAGCGGATTTGCCCTTCTATATTTTTGTTCTCTGTAATGACTCAGTGGGTTGAATGGGACACACCCAATTGGCCAGGGTGATCTTTGCACATTCTTCTGACTCAAATGCTTTTCTCTTCCAGAATCACATCTCCATAGACACACTCAGAAATATTCCAGCAGGTCTTCTGGATGATGAGTCTTTCTTTGGAGCGTTGATGGTGCCTGTGAGTTTCTCCCAGAACACAGAACAGTGTTGTGATATTTGCAATGTTCCTGTAAGAAGTTCCCTGTAAAAAAGTATGATGCTGCTTAATTTTCAGTGTTTCTACTGAAGGAAAAGAATCCTATTATCATTGTGTCAGAGGGTTATGACTGGATGTCAATTTTAGCTTACATTTTCTGCCTCAAATAGAACAGTAAAAAGGATCAAAATATTTCCTAGTCTTTGGAACAGTCGCTTGCTCACACTGGAAGAAGTTGGGTGCCTGGGTCAGAGACATCCACACCCTTGCCACTTGGCCCTGAAGCTTGGCTTTTGGTGCTCTGGTCTCATGTCTCATTTCATAAATAATAATAACAATGATGGTGGCGGTGGCAGTGGGGGTGGGTGGGTAGCGGGGTTTGTTCGAAGCTCTCTCCCAGGAATAGGCAGCCTCTCCATCCTGGCAGATCATAGAATAGAGCCCAGGGCAACAGGGAGGTTTCGGTTTTCTACTCAGTTAATTCTATCTATTTTCTACAGATGCACTCATGCCTAAGAAAAGATTATGACTGAAAATAATGACAAAACATTTATATAACTGGTCCTTGACAAGTAAGGCTTCTTTTTACCAATACTTTTTGGACTGAGAGATACCTTGTTGCTAGCATTTTAAGGACGTTTTATAGGAAGATCATTTATGATATCAAGCCATAAACTTCTCCTCCTGTACCAGACCCCCAGACCTTAGCACAACTGACTCCATGGTAGAAGTGTCACTCAGGCTATAAAACTCAGCATGTAGACAGCACCACCTGCCAAAATGAAAATTCTCGAAGTCCATAGTTCTGGAAAAGTCTCTCAATACTAACCTTGCTTTTTGGCTTCTGTAGTTCTGCTCCTGTCTACACTGGGATTCCAAATACCCAGTGTGGCGCAGGTCTGTGATTGGATGGAAGCCTCACCCCCATCTCTCCCCAGACCCCACCCCTAAGAAAGCCTGCCAAGAGTCAGCCCCTCCTCGGAGTTGCTCAAGACCACGCCTACAGGCTACTTAAGACCTAGTTACCATGCCTGCCATGTGCTCTCTCCTCACTCCCCACCCCACCCCACTCTCCACCCCCCCACCCCCCCCAAACCCCCCACACCCCCGTCTTCCCGAGAGTCACCCGAGAGTTCCTGCACTCTGTTTATTAAACCTGGACTTAATTTGGCCTGATCTGACTTATTACATCCATGCATTACTCACTGCTGGGGGATTAAACTTTTCAGTCTGCTAATAAAGAGTTTTTATTGGCCTAAATCCACGTCCAAGTAGTCTTCTCTGGTGGATACTCCACAAAACTCCTTGATCTAAAAGTCTGCAATGCAGTGGACATAAACCACACTATTTTAAAGCCTCATGAGAAGTGTTCTGTGTTTATACACACTGTATTCTATAGAAAATACCAAGAAGGGTTTAGCAGGCAAAGGGAGTGCAGGGCTTCCTTAAAAATGGCAGCTCCTGGAGTGACACAGTCAAATGACCTCTGTCTTTGCTTTGGAAGTCTCCATGGCCTTAGCATGAAGACATCTTTCCTATGTTCCTCCCGGGGCTCTGCCTTTGTTCCCCGCTGGCTCAGTGCTACTGAGAGTTTTTCACTGACCTCTGTTTCTTCTTTCTTCTTTGTTTTGTTTTGAGACAGGGTTTCTCTGTGTAGCCCTGGCTGTCCTGGAACTAGCTTTGTAGACCAGGCTGCCTCGAACTCAGACATCTGCCTGCCTCTGCCTCCCAAATGCTGGGATTAAAGGTGGGCACCACCACTGCCTGCCAACTGACCCCTGTTTCTTATCCCAGTCCTTAAGATCCCCTCTCTCCATTGTCCTAAACCCTCCCCATCTGCCAATTTACCTCTCCTGTCCGGCTGATGTTTCACGTGAACGAATCTGAATGAAATTGGTGAATGATGTGATTTAAATTGGGCTGAAACTCATGTAGAAATGTCATCTGCACTGTGAGGCATTAAGCAGGTAGAACCTTAATTTGACATATTTACGAGGTGAATGGGATTGAAATCTTCAGGGCAGAGCATCCATGATTAAGTATGGATGACCTCATCAAAGTAGAAGAGGCCTGGATGCTGACATGGACCCCCATCTCTCACCAAGAGATGGCCTGTCCTGGTTTGGAACTCTGCCAGCAAGGAGACCGTTACCAGATGCAGTTTCCTGACTTTGGCCCAGATAACCCTCTTTCCTTTATAATATACCCAGTCTGTGACATTATGTCTTCAGCAATAGAAAACACACTCGGGCAATGAATAGCATCTAACTCTATTAACTGATGACTTTCTCTTGCCCCATCCCATGTGCTCCACCCTGTGCTACTACACACCCAGTAGGCATTCCATTGAATGGTCATCCTAACTCAGAACGTCAAAAGCACTCTCGGCACATCTCCATTCATGTTGATTTCATTCATAGAACGATCATCCTAACTCAGAACGTCAAAAGCACTCTCGGCACATCTCCATTCACGTTGATTTCATTCTCTCAATGCCCACGTATCCTTTCTTTCTTCTCTATTTCCTTGCCTACCACCCAATCCAGGCCTTCAACCCATGCCCTGGTGCCTGGTTTCCTGTGTCTCCCTTCTCCCTTGCCCTTAATTCTTGACTACAGACATTTAACCACCACACACGCTGCTACCCTTCCTTAACCATTCCTCCTTCTTTAGCAAGTAGTGTTTTAGGAACCCAGAAATTAGAAAATGAAGGTTCTGGGCCCTGAAGGCCCTCATGGACAGATGATGATCAGATCTGGGATAATCAGCTTGGCTGCCACTCTGGCCCAGATTCAGCACTTCCAATTGGTCCTCCCCAACATCTGGGCATTGCAATGCCACTTCAATGAACAATATTCAAAGGTAAGTGGGGAGAGACGGAGATAGGCAGAACTAGGTGACCGGTGTGGAAGGCAGATAAGATGAACAGAGGAGCATTTCTTTGATGAACAGAACCCACAGGGTGATGTGCAGCAGCCTGGAGCTAGCACAGGCTCTGCTCCAAAACATGCTGCCTGGTCACTCAACTGCCCTGGCTCAGAACAGTGGCAGGAGGATGTCTGAGACAGAGAATGGTCCATTTTCTGGATTGAGCCTCTTTGAAATCTCTTTACAGTCTGTGATACCCATGGAGGCCATGTTGGTATCCATGATCTACATGACAGCCCATGGCCCATGGCTCCTGCTGTCACCCCAAGCCATGATGATGCCTGAGATCCATGGTGAATGGTCACGATCTGTACATCAGAGGCCATGTCAATGTCCGTGGCCCATGATGCAGCTGGAAGTCAAGTTGGCGTCTGTGGTCCTGCTGTGGCCGGGGGCCATGCTGATGTTCATGGCCAATGTTGTCACAAAGGCCACGGGTATGTCTATGCTCTATGTTGCTGCCAAAGGCCATGATGGTATCCACGGTCTGCGCTGCAGCTGGAGGCTATGTGGATGTCCGTAGTTGGTGCTCCCGCTGGAGGTCAAGTTGATGTCCATGGTCATGTTACCACCTGAGGCCATGTTTATGTGTATAGTCCATGCTGCTGCCATGGGCCATATTAGAGTATGTGGTCCGTGTTGCTGCCAGAAGCCATGTTGATGTCCCCGACCCTGCTGTGGCTGGGGGCCATGTTGATGTCTGTGGCCCATGATACTACCGAAGGCCACGGGGATGTCCGTGGTCCACGCTGCCACTTGAAGCCATGACGATGTCTGTGATCTGTGCTGCCGCTGAGTGCCATGTTGGTCTCTACGGTCCGGCTTTGGCTGGGGGCCATGAGGATGTCTGTGGCTGGTATTACCACTGAAGGCCAAGTGGATGCCCATGGTCTGAGCTGACACCTGAAGTTGTGTTGATGATGTCCATGGGTTGTGCTGCTACCAGGGGCCGTGTTCATGTGTGTGGCCTGGGCTGCTGCCTGAGGCCATGTTGATGTCTGTGGGTGTGCTGTAGCCAGAAACCATGTGGAAGTCCATGATCCATGCTGCTGCTGACTATAAAGCCTCTTCTGCAGTGGTGTTGACGACTACAGACTCACAATTAAGAATGAGAGACACAGAGGGCTTCTGTGACAACCTCTCTCCCACACTCCCTACCCCCAAGAGGAAACCAGTCTAGACAGGAAGCCATTGAAGAGAACTCTTAAATCTTGTGCTAAAGATGCTGAAGTGTAGCTCTTCACAGTTGATGACTTGTGGTGGGGGTGGGGTGGGGAAGGACTCAGTTGTTTTTAAGGGGCTGGCTACTGGGAGTTTGACCATGCTCCAGTGGGTATATGGGCAACACAAATTGGGCTTGGTATTTTTTTAAATTTTGTTCTTTTGTTTTAGGGGCGCTCACAAAGGTGGGGGATGGACCAGGGAGGACTGGGAAATGAAGGTGATCGGGATGCATTATGTGAAATTTCCAAATAATCCATAAGAATATTATATTTAAAAAAAAAGAAAATGAAGAGTCAGGCTTACACAGCTCATCACCCATTCCCAGTGTAAGAGCCAGAGCCCTCAAAAACACCCAGTATCTGCTTCATAGGCATTCAACTCCACATTAGAGTGCGTTTCCTCGCCACTTGTCCCCCAGGGCCTCTTTCCTTGCCTGGAGTTCACAGTCGAGCAGAAATAAAAGGAACTGCCCACCTCAGTTCTACACAAGGATTCTCTTGGTAGAAAACATTGGGGCCAGATTTTCACTTCCACACTACAGAGGAGAAAAGTGTTGGGAGAAGAGTAAGCCAGAAAGGCCAGCCGTGGGTGCTAAGCACTCAGCAGGGACGTGGACAGGCTTCTCTTCCTCCTTCTAGCCATTTCAGGGATGGGATGCAGCCATGGCATGGTCCACTCACCTCCAGGTCAGTCTTTCCCTCAGTTCATCCACTCCAGAATACTCCCATAACAACAGCGGGTGTGCCTCATTCTCCTGATGGACTCTAAACCCAGTCAGGCCAACAATGGAAATCAAATGTCACAGTCACTTTGCTTTTCTCCTTGTTTATTTTTAGTAACAGGCAGCATGAGAATTACAAGAAATCGCATTACTGGCTATCTTTTTTAAAATGTATTCAGAAGAAGGATTTGTAGTTTCCAACCTTGACAGTAGGCAGCAGGTCAGCCCATGCTCTGTAACCAATTGGAGCAGTTTCCAAATCCGCCTTGCTCAAAATTGTGAACAAACTGATGAGAACCCCGATGGCAAACTCAGGTAGGTCGATTCTGACTGGGATGTGGCCACAGCACTGCCCTCTCCTGGGCCAATCAGACTCTCTCATGGAGCTCTGACTTTATAACTGTTTTCCTTCATGTCTTTTTCAAGGGTTAAGATGGTAAGTTCCATATTTTATCATAATTTTTAGAACAGTCACATCAGACCAGAAGTTTTACTTCTGGATTTCCCATTCACAGGTGCATAGAATATTCTAGAATATCAGCATAACAAAGAGCCTTGAGGTCCCCCAGACACTTGTGTTATCATACACCACTTCCCATCCCTTCATCATACTTCAGAAGATTTAAGACCACTTAAAAGCCATATAAAAGCAAAGACAATATAAAACAGAGTAGTCAGTGAGAGCTTTTCAAAGATGGAAGCTAGGCCTGGGAAATGGCTTGCCTTCCAAGCCCAATGACCCAAGTTAGGATTCCCCAAAACCCAAGAAAAAGCCAGAGGCCATAAGGAGCTTGTGGATTCCCAGCGCTTCCACCTGGGTTAGGAGGTGGAGACAGGGGACTGGCTCAGGAATGTGTGGGCCAGCTCATCTGAAGCAGGGTGAACAGGCAGAAACAGAAGAAACACCTCACCTGAAAATGGGGTGGGAGGAAAGGACCGGCTCCTAAGGGTTGCCCTCTGACGGGGGCGTGCCCACCTGCTCCTCCTCTTTCTTCCTCCCCCGACGCTCTTTTTCTCGCTCAGACCCTTTTTTTTTAAACCCAAAGCAATGATAATTTTCAAAAAGAAAATTTTCAAAGTAATTATTAAAATTTTTTTTAAAGATAATTTTCAAAATACAGTGTAATCATCTATATCTAAATACAGATGTAAAAATGAAAATGTATTCAGGGTGTTATTAATAAGGAAACCAGTAAGGGTCCTACAATCAGCGTAGTGGAGAGGCTGAGGGTATTTATAGCTGAGGAATATTGAAGTGAACGCTGGGGTAGAAGCAAAGCTGGCTTCTGTGAAGAAAGGAGGTTGGGAACCCTGAAGGCAGCACAGATCCTTACCGCCGTGGGCAAAATCTGTTTTCTCTCAGTGACTAGGTTCTTTCCGTTATGAAATGGCTTTCCTGGCACTTGAGTGGGATGCCCCTAGAGGGGCTGTCTGGGGGTCTAGACAATACAGTTTCCAACAAAACACAAATTTGTCTCTGTATCTGAAGCTGGCTGAGATGAAGCTAATATAAAAATCGATACCAGCGTGGGATAGGATGACAAACATTCTTTCACAAAGATCTTGAAGGTCCGCATCCTGACACTCTGACTCATGTTTTATTTGTCTCAGAATCCAACTGGGAGGCTGATTTGCAAGTCCAACCCATGAATTTTATTTATCTCCTAATCCCTTAATAGTCCCATATGTACCATGACCTTTTCTGATATTTTGGTTATTACTTCGGTGCAGAAACATTTTTTCAGCTACTCAAATTTCCCCTTTTGTTATTTTGAATATTTTCATCCATTTACACAATTAATTCTTTTCAGTTTTTTTTTTTTTAAAAAAAGATTGAGAACACAATGCATCCTTGACACCCAATGAAACTTTGAGTTACTGTATCTGGGGATCCCTAGGGACCTCAAAACCTTCTGTAGCATCAAGCTATTGAAAGAAAAAAAGTGAAATTTAAAGGTGCCTTTAAAATGGACCATGGCTCTCTTTATGGTTCTCAAGAGAGGTTGTAAATTAAAAGACAACCCAAATTCCTGGGACCAAGTGTTTTTTCCTATTGTTTGAATCCAAGTGACCACTTGGACCACTTCCTGTTCTGAACCTTGTCTGACTTTACATAGCAAAATAATTGTGACAGCCTGAGTTCAGAAATTCAAGGGAGAATTTAAATTACCTTTCAAATTGCCAGAAGAGCAATTAAACTCTGCAGGTGAATAAGCAGTTTTTGTTTATATTCAAATTAAATTGTGACTCTGAGGGTCCACTCACTCTCCCCATTGAAAAATGTTACTCTTGCCTGTATGAAGAGGCCCCCCACCCCCACCCCACCCCCACCCAATGTCTCCGGGAACCTTTAAGGATGTGTATTTATTCGAAGGGAGTCTACCCTGGGCTCTATGGGTTAGAGGCATTGGGAAATGTGCTGTCAGAAGAAATTTATCAGCTGGTGTCATTCACACCACTACCACTAGGTGTCGCTGTTGAATTCTAGTAATCCCTTCTGCCTAGTACCTTTCCATCCTTTGCCTGTTGTAGACTCTTTATTTTTATTTTTTAAAGGATGGATTGAAGAATAAAAATTAAATTCAAAATTCTGTCGCCAAATGTCATGATATAATAGGTCATAGTTCACAGGAGAAGCTGGAGCGTCGAATTGTTGTCACCCGGCTGTCCTCATTCTGGTCTGTGCCGACAGGGTTCACGCTCCAGGTGCTCTGGAGCACACCGGCACCAGCACGTGTCCTAAATCCCAAGAACGTTGACACACTGGGACGTTTGTTTGGGGATGTGTATCCTCTTGCACCATCGCTTCTTTCTGTTTTAGAGAACCATTCTTAGCCCCAGCCACGCCGCCTTACAGCCCCCGTCACCCGTCTCACTTCTAGACCCGTCTGATTTCTCTACCCTACTTACCACAAACACCGAGTTGACTACATCTCCACTTCCTTGCCTCCATTTTCTTCCCAATCAGTCTTTTCGTCCACACAGTCCCTGCAAACACTGATCGCCAGACCCTGGGCTCCGCTGATCACTGCCCGTATCCACCCGGTGTGTAACGAACACCTTCTCACAAGGTGAAACACACTCAACTTCAGGTGCACTCTTCTGATGTTCCCTCTGGCCTTTGAGTTTTGGGTGAATCCCCCCACATTTGTGGCTGACACTTCAGCATCCTCTCTAGGCATGTCCACTCCGGTTGTGGTTAGCTTTAATTGTCAAATCGATACAACCTAGAGTCACCTGGGAAGACAGAGTCTCAATGAGCCACTGTCTACATTGGCCTGTGGGCACGTCTGTGGGCGGCGGCGGGGGTGGAAGTGGAGTGGGGGGTGGGGTGGGGGTGGGGGTGGGGGTGGAGGAGGTGGGGGGGTGTTTCTTAATTGAAGACACATCCCATGTGGGTAGCAGCATTCCCTATGGAGGCAAGCAGATCAGCATGTATGCATTCATCGCTCTGCTCTTGATGTGGGTGTGGTGTGGCCACTGTCTCAAGTTCCTGCCACTACGGCTTCACTGCAGTGATGCACTGTGACCTGGAACTGTGAGCTAAAGCAACTCCCTTGTCCCCTAAGTCACTTTTTGTCAGGGTATTTTATCATAGCCACTAGAACAGTTTGCAAGGTAATTTCATGTGGCCCTATGACCTACATACACTGACTCCCAAATTCAGATTTTTCCCTTCTGAACTCTTCCCTCCAGTCCAGCCTCCACATCCAACATCCTTTGACATCCCCACTTGCTCATCAAAGAGGTGTCTCAACCTTCACACATCAGCACCCTGAATCTTAGTTTTCCCTTCATACCCTATTCAACTCTGACCCATTTCAGTCTGGTATTTTCATTCACCTAGTTGCTGAGGTCAGACCCCGAGGAACCATCATAGATTCATTTCTTTTGGAATCCACCCACGAATCCAGTCTGCTGGCTCCAGCTCACCCTCCTGAGTGCTGGGACCATATCCAAATGTGTCATTAGCAGAACGTTTCTCCATCTCTACGATCGCACCTTGTATTAATACAGTTTTCATGGCTATAATGAAACATCAGAAGTAGGCTAGTGATGAAGAAAAAAGAATTTATTTAGCCCAAATCCAAATGGCACAGCATGGTGGTGCACTTTCTGGACCAGGTCCCCTCGGCAGCATAATGCCATAGTCTGCGGGAATGTGTGAGGAAACAACTCATCCTTTGGAACAAGAAGCCAGAGAGACCAGGAGGGTTCAGCAGGCTATTGTAACAGCCCTCTTTAAAGAACTACTCAGGATCTCAGGAGGAATATCCAATCCCTTCTGAGTCCCTGGCCCCTGCTGACCTAAGGGCCTCTCATTAGACTTTACCTCCCAAAGCCTCCATCTCAGGACCGAGTCCTGATGCATGGACCGTGGGGAACAAGCCACATCTGAACCACAGTGCACTTCCGCAGCGCAGGTCAGCAAGGTCTTCAGCACTGAGGCTGGCCCACTGCTTTCACCCTGGACCACCCTTTGCAATCTGTTCTTCACATGCAAAACAAAGTGGACTTTTGCAAGTCAGATCAAGTCCCCTGCTCCAAATACTCCGTTGGCTTCACTTCTGCATCCTAACAATGCCATCCAAATGGCTGGCTGAGGCCTGCCCAGCCTTACGAACCTCCTTCTCTGTGCTCTCTCCTACTTTAACCTCCTTGGCGCTCTAACCCATCTACTCCACTTCCCCCGATAGCCACTCCCCCACTCTGGAGTCCTCCCCTCTTCTGAGCCTGGCACACAGATGGTCTCACTCTGCTTTGTTTTTCTTTATTTTTACCACCACCACCTGACATTAGGTCATCAACATATTTATTATTTGCCTTTTGTTCTGCTACAAACCCAAGTTCCACTAGGGCAGTGAGTTTCCGTGAGTACAATCCCCCTAGTTCTCAAACAACAGCTGGGCTATAACGGACAGGCAGGGCATATTTACTGAAAAAGAATGAAAGTGGTGGGAGTGTCTCTCTTGAAGACAGGGACAGATCATTGGGACAGAATTTAAGACTTTGTCAGAACATTTTGACCTGTGTTGGTGTTTCAGAGTGTTAAAGAGCACATCACATGGTAGTGATCAGTCTTGTTCCTGGGTCTCTATAGCCGGTCATTTTCATGTGTTTCCTGTGAAATCCCTTAGCACCAATACACAAATTCTCTCTCGTGGTTTGGCTTTTAAATGTTTCCCAGGTTGCCCATATGCTGAAGACTTGATCCCCAATCTGTAGCCCAACTTGGAGGTGGTGGGACCTTTAGAAGGTGGGGCCTAGGGGGAGGATGGTGGGTTACTGGGAGCTTGCCCTTAAAAGGAATATTGGAACCATGCCCCCTTCTGTAGCTGGAGTTTTCTCCAGTTCTGTCCAGGCCCGCAGCCACTCAGACCCAAATAAACACACACAGGCTAATATTATTTAAAACTGCTTGACCATTAGCTCAGGCCTACCACTGACTAGCTCTTACACTTAAACTCAGCCCATTTCTGTTAATCTATATGTTGTCACATGTTCTATAGCTTTACCTGTGTGCCTGTTATATGCTGCTCCCTGGATGGTGGGCTGGAGTTTCCTGACTCAGCCTTCCTCTTCCCAGAATTCTCTTCTCTGCTTGTCCTGCCTACACTATACTTCCTGCCTGGCTACTGGCCAACCAGCGTTTTATTTATCAATCACTCAGAGCAACACATTCACAGCATACAGAAAATCCCACAGCACCCTTCCCCTTTCTCTCTCTCTGTTTATTGACCACAGTGAGATGAAGAGCTTTGCTTTGCCCCAAATTCCCACATGTTGTGTTATGCTGCCACAGGCCCCAAAGTAACAGGGTCCAATGACCATGAACTGGTGGCTATGAAGCCATGAGCCCTAACAAGTCTTTCCTCTTTAGTTCATTTTCTTGGGCATTTTGTCACAGGGACAGAAAGCTGATGGACACAGCTTCTAACATTTCAGTCTTCTCATGGGCTGACACTACCACCAGCAAACGGACAGCCATGGCAGTGACCGACAATTCAACTAAATCGATTGCACTTTAAGTTTCAGTTTTTAAAAGTTACTTTCTTAGGAGTTTGTAGCAGAATTCTTGCTATTTCAAAATTTACTGGAAAATTTCCCTGAACTATCACTCCAAGTTCCAAGTTCCTAAGATGCTTTCTGGGAACAAATTGATCCCAGTAAGAGACTCTCACCATCCCTCAAAGGGCATCATGCAGCCAACTAGATTATAGGCCATCTGGTACTTTCTATGTACGCTTGACATGTGGCCTGTGGTGACCTAGAAATAAGTCACATGATGGTGGATGGTTATCCTTAGTCTAATAAGATCTCTGCTTGGCCACATAAGAGGCCTCAGTGGTCATAGATCACTTAGCTTAGTCCATGGCCCAGCACTGGTCACTCTGAGAAAGGAAACTGTCCCTTTACTCTAGTGTAGGTGCTCCTGCCCTTCTGTGACATAACTGTATATCCATGTAAACATAGTCATTTCCCCAAGATAACCCCTCAAGGATGAGACAACTGGATCCACAGAAGTGTTCTAGGATACCTTGAGGAAGTCATATCTCCTTCTTGATTACCCATTGTTGAGTCAAAAGTGAGGGACCCTTATCATCCTTCTCTATCTCAAGAATGACCCCATTTTCTATAAAAAGGTGTGATAGAGAGAAGGACTTTAATCATATAATCATGAGGTTTTCAGGTCACATCAAGCAAGTGAAAACAAATGGACAAGTCTGCCCTTAAAGAGAAAGCATTGACCACTGACTTGCAAATGCACACTGTGAAGTGGGTAAATTCCCAGTCAGCTGACAAGCAACTGGAAGGAACTACCCAGCCCGGCTTGGTCCTTTGGAAAAGGAGTGGCTTGGAACGAGGGTGGTCACCAACCTTTTACATTGTGTGCTGATAATCAGACTTGTTAAATGAATATGTGTAGTCAGATTTTTCTTTGGGCTGCCAGCTCACAAATAATGACACAGAGACTTCTTATTAATTATGAAAGTAACTTTTAGAAACTGAAACTTAAAATGCAGTCGATTTAGTTGAATTGTCAGTCGCTGCCATGCCTGTCCGTTTGCTGGTGGTAGTGTCAGTCCATGAGAAGACTGAAATGTTAGAAGCCGTGTCCGTCAGCTTTCTTATAACTTAACCTGTTTATATTAATCTATGCTTTACCGTGTGGCTTTTTTATCTTGCTTTCTTTTGTGTCCTGTCCTTGTCCAATTTGGACAGCATACTGTCAGTAGTTGAGGCAAGGACAGTTTCTCATCCAGTGGCTACCTTGTCACAAAGAAAGAAAACTCCATGTGGAGGTTTCTGATACCTGTCATCCTTTTTTGAAGTAAATTTGTGCTGCCAGAAGCAGATGTGTCTCACTGTCATGAAAAGCCTTGTGTTATTAAAACATCTTAAATGCCATGTTCTATAGGTCTTTGAAGTATTTGAAGACCATCTATCTTTCTAAAATATATTTTGTATGACCTTGAAAACATACCTAACATGACCATAAGTTTGATTAATAGAGATGACCACTAACCTGTATTTTATTATTATCCTGTTTGTTTTTGCTCTTTTGGGGACCTACCACCCAGTTCCCAAATAAATCACACATGGAGGCTTATTCTTAATTATGAATGCCTGGTCTTAGCTTGGCTTGTTTCTTGCAAGCTTTTCTTAACTTAAGTTGACCTGTCTTTTGCCTCTGGGCTTTTACCTTTCTCTGTTTCTGTATACCTTTCTTTCTTACTCTGTTGCTAGTTGTGAAGATAGGTAGTTGGCCCCTGATGTCCTTTTCCTTCTCTCATTCCTAGATCTCTCCTCTCACAGATTTCTCCTTTTATTAATTCTCCCTGCCTGTTGCCCTGCCTATCCTTTCTCCCGCCTTGCTGTTGGCTGTTTATCACTTTATTAGACCATCAGGTGATTTAGACAGACACTGTAACACAGCTTCACAGAGTTAAACAAATGCAACATAAACAAAGTTAACACACCTTCAAATATTCCCAAACAATCCATCCATATTAAAGGATGGCATGTAGAGTAAGTCATGAGGACTCTGTAGCCAACAAAATATATTATGTTTCATTCAATCTCAGAGATATTCCTACACAGAGGATCAGCATATACATCACCTGTCCTGTAGTCTTTCTTGGTTTCTTTTTTCGTGCTTGTAATCAAGATTTTCAGGAGGTCTCCCCCAATCAAATCTGATTTTTATTAATTTTGAAGAGAACCATAAGGTTTTGTTTCCTGTGGAAACAAAGGCATGACCTCTCCCCCAACACAACAGATTTTTTGACTTCCATTTTGAAGTTGAGACATCCTTAAAAGCCCCAGATGACTGCGTGGAGGAGTTGGTGCAATTGAAGGTGAATGCAGCGATTTGTCCTACCATCAGAGCCTGCAAGGAGCCCATCCCGCCCACTTGTGACGTCATCACCACACCTTTCTCAGTGCAGGAGCATTTTCAAGAGATAAGATAACACTTGAAGGCTGGAGGGAATGATGTTAACAGATTTGATGGTGGCTTATTTATGGTGCAAGCTCAAGCTCATAAAACCACCAACAGCCATTTCCTTTAGCACACTGCCAGTTTAAACCACTGGTGTTTAGTCACAAAGTACTCTGCCATCACTTACTCAATTGCTTTTTTTCACAGTGCTCTATGGTTGAGAACTTCAGGTGGGATAATGCATGGGAAAGACTTTTAGGTATGCTACATCACATTGTGGCATTATATTGTGATCTCCCTCTTCTTTTGAGGTCACATTTACAGCTGCTGGTCTTCCAGGAGAAATGGTTAGGGTATAATCCTTAACTGGGACTTGCTCCATTTTAGACGAGAAGCTGAGAAAGACATTGTCCTAAAGCTACCCTCTCACCATAGTATCTTGGGTATAAGGAGACCAAAGATACTCCTGGAATCCACACTTCCACTGAGCTGTGTGTGTACCCACTGCCCTCATTTCCACTGAGCTGTGTGTGTACCCCCTGCCCTCATTTCAGTGAGCTGTGTGCACCCACTGCCCTCATTTCCAGTGAGCTGTGTGTGAACCCGCTGCCTTCAACACAGTCTTTGACAGAGGGGGAAACAGATCAGGCAGATTTCACCGCTAGTTGCTACACCAGGCCTGTTGGCACCTTTGTCGTTTATGTCCTTGATGTCCTTGACAACCATTCACCAGCTCACTCCCCATAGACCTGGTTCTTCACAATCTTCTCTCTCTGGGGTCACTTGCCCCACTAATTGATGTAATTGTTGGCTGCCAGCTTGTTCTGTCCATGGGGATGCTCTAGCTGTACACCTGTAGCTGGGGCCTTGTGGTCTACAGCTTCTTCCCACATGGTAGAGCACAGCCCCTGCTTCCCCAGGCAGTTAAACCTAAGCTGTCATCCTCGAGGCTCTAGCTGTACCAGTTGATAGTTCGCGGTCACTGCTGACCCATTCATAAGAGCAGGCAGCCTGCACTTCCTCAGACCTCTCCCTTCACTCTGCACTTCTTCAAGGCCCTCTGAGGACCTTTGCACATCAGTCTCCCAGGCCTGGACAGGCTCCCTCCTATTTGCAGAACATCACAGAGCAGGAGAGGAAGAGCTGCTGCTCAGAAGTGAAATCCCCCTTGGGTCTAGATACATCTGTGTGATAGTGCTTCCAGGACCAGTCACTAGAGAGTGACTGGAAGCTGTGCACATGGCTTCCTGGAAGAGGCCTTCCCCTCTAAGGAAGGTACAGGGATGAAAATAAAGGGACAGTGATGTGGAAGTTGGCAACACAGCAGGGGGCTTCCTTCTTTTACCCCGGGCCCCTGGGGTTCAGCTGTGAGGACCTTGTCTCTGAACTCTCTGTTTTGGGATGGCATCTAGAGCAGCCATGGAGGGGCGGTCTGCACTGTGGCACCGCTGTGGGACAGCGGTCTGTGCTGGGCCCT